>NW_021869325.1:380890-680890 GCF_006229205.1 Suricata suricatta | reverse complement strand
ATAGCAAATTGAAACTCTTTCCCCTTATTGTAATAGGTTCACTAGATTTCTATAAATAAGGTCTAAGTTCATATTGGTTCAAGTTTATTTTGGAAGCTGCTTCTTAATGTTGGCTGAAACTGAGTTTACTCTCAACTCAAAACCCTGTGATTTTGAAACTTATGCTGTGAATTGAAACACATGTGTTTCACTGCATACCTTCAATGTTGCTCTTTAGTTCTTTACTATCTAATTTTACTTTCTTCTTATATTATTTGTCTTTTCTCCCTACTTGCTTTACACTTTAAAATTTTTATTTTAGCATTCTCTAGCTTTATTATGATAGCCCTAGTTATCAATTTATGGTCTTTGAAAATTTTGAACATTTCTATTTATCATTCATTTTGTAACTTTCTCAGCCAGTTTCTCTTCAAAATTTGCCTCTCCCATATTCTCTGCTTCTGATTCTTCAATATGACATATTAGACTTTTTCACTATATTTTCTATGTCTTATTACCACTCTTTTATATTTGTGTTGTGTTGTATTCTGAGTATTTTATTCAGGTCTGCATTTATTTAATTGAGATTAATTTTTTTAGTGTTTATTCATTTTTGAGATACAGATAAAGACTGAGCACAAGCAAGGGAGGGACAGAGAGAGAGGGAAACACAGAATCTGAAGCAGGCCCCAGGCTCTGAGCCTGGATTTGGGGCTCGAACCAACTCCTGAGCCAAAGTTGGACATTTAACCGACTGAGCCACCTAGGTGCCCCAATTGAGATTTTTTAAAATTTGAGTTTGAAGGCATCTGGGTGGCTCAGTCAGTTAAGTGGCCCAGTGGCCAACTTCAGCTCAGGTCATGCATGATCTTATGGTTCCTGGGTTTGAGCTCCGCATCTGGAACCTGCTTCAGATTCTGTGTCTCCCTCTCTCTCTGCCCCTCCCCTACTCATGCTCTGTTTTTGTCTCACAATAAATAAATGTTTAAAAAATTGAGTTTGAATATGGACATATCTAAGGATTTTCTATTAGATTACAAATATTTGTACCTTTTATCCAATAATTCCACTTTGATTTGGGTGTAAGAATTTTTAATTCAGCATTATATGTAAACAATCTGAATTTCAATCTATAGAAAACTAAAAAACACATACTAACTAATGTAATAGATTGTTATGCAACTGCTAACATGAATTAAGTGTGTGTGTACATATTTCCTTTCCTTTCTTTCATATATAAAATATATTTATATTTATAAATATTTGTTGGTATATATCAAACACTCTGCCAAGCATATGTACTTATTTTAGACAAATTTAGAATATGAAAATATTGACACGTTCACTCCTTGTGTATAAGCAAATCACCATCATCTTTCCTGCATGTCAAAATTTCTCAGGATTACTAAATTATAAAATCCATATCTTGACCATTTCCCAGACTTTTAAAGTATCTCCCTTTATTATGGCAAGATACAAAAGCATTTTTGACTTACTTTTTGCCTTGTGACAGTCATCAACATCTAGGTCTAAGAATAAAGGCGAAGACAACTTGAATTAAGAAAACTTGTTGGCAATGAGCTACATTAAAGTCCTTGGTTTGAGTCTTTCCTTCCATTCACACTTCCTCAATATATTATCAAGAGCTTGAGTTAAAGATAAAATTTAAACTAAATTTTGCCAAATCTGAAGAGAGAAGTGGACATGCTTGCTAGGATATAAGTTTTTGTAGTAAGTAAGTTTGATTTCCCCTCAAACAGTACTGCATCTGGGTATATTTCTGTGAGGTATCGAAGAGCTAAGAAGGTAAAAAGTGCTTCTTTAGTTACCTGTGCATTTTCAGATATGTGGTGTCTTCCGAAGGTCTCCAAGCCTCGTGGGATATTACTGAATGTCTCTGGAAGACCATCCAGAAGCTCTGTACCTCCTACGCTTTTCAATTAAATTCCTGGAACACAATAGGACCATTGTTTTGTAGTCCTTATTTTAGTTCTAGCCATTCCTAGATACTGTGCAAGATGTCAGTTTGAAACCACATGTCTTTGTGTTATAACTCTTCCCTCTCAGCAGCACCTCTGCTCCCCCTCCACACTCCTTGAAGATTAATCATTTTGGGATGCCTGGGTGGCTCAGTTGGTTACATGCCCGACTTAGGCTCAGGTTATGATCTCGCAGTTTGTGGGTTTGAGCACGGCATCGGGCTCTGTGCCGGCAGTTCAGAGCCTGAAGCCTGCTTTGGATTCTATGTCTCCTTTGATCTCTCTGTTGCTCCTCCACCTGAGCTCTCTCTCTCTCAAAATAAATAAACATTAAAAAAATTTTTTAAAGATTAATCATTTCATTCACCCCAACTGGGTTTAATTGTTTTGGAAAGTGTGATGTGAGAATATTGTCCTTTGGAGTCTCCGGGTTGATATTCAGAAAACAGTGAGCATATAATTTTAGGTCACCTGTGCCTAAGAAGTCCAGAGAGTTTATCTCTTCTAATATATAAAATCTTGTCTTTTAATATATATAAATTTCTTAAGACATGGGCTCTCTTTAAATCAATTCATCATTATTTTAGGTGTGTAAACCCATCTGAATAGATAAAAATGAGGGGGGGTACATAAAAATTAATGTTGTATTATTTTACTTATAGTTGGTTGGTCTAGGTTTCCTGACCACTACTGAATTAAGCTTCAGAAAAAAACAACAAAACTACATGATTTCAGATCAAGTTTACTGAGGTAATGTTTACAAACAAGATTGGTGCAGTCATTCTGACTGACGTGAATGCTGAAACAAAATTCTCATCAACTCCACAGACTAAAACTAACTAATGTTTGTCAGAAGGGATCGATAGTAAACTACCCTGTGAAGTAAAGGGAATTGTTTATCTGGTTGAATATCTGACCCAATGCATATAAATAAGATCAGCATTTTTTTCCCTTCTAAACTGACAAGGTTATAAGACAATATAATTAGGTCCACTGTGTGTAAACACTTTACATAATTTATTTTGTTTTATCCTTGCTTTAACCCTACGTGGAAGGAACTAATACTGTTAGCTCCATTTTGTAGATGAGAAACTGAGATGTGGAAAGGTTAACTAACAGGCTCAAGGAAACCTCGCTACAGATAAGAACAGATAAGAAATCTGTTACTAAAATGGAGATTTCAACCAGTGCTAGAATCCAAGCTCTGAACCATTATAACAAATACCTTTTTAGTATCCTCACCCTTCTCACATTAGGTGAGTATGATGGGGTCTGGTCTGGAAACTCCACACTAAGGAAGAATTCAAGTTTGCAACTCAATCCTAATCCTAAATTTTTTTTTTTAAGGCAAGCGACTGCATAATAATGGTTCACAGTAGAAATCATAAGGGTGTCACAGGTCAACAGTGACTGAGGAGAATTTCAGAGATGCTTGTACTAGGTCTGGTTCTAATTAGTAGTTCATTGTGAAGAATACTAAACACAGACAGGCACGCAAGATTAAATGAAAAAAAGAAAAGGCCATTTTATCCAATGGAAACCCTTTAAAAATTGTCCTGAATAAATTGTTGCATACCTCGCAATTTTCTCCTGGTGTTTATTACAGGATATTGCCAAAGTTTGCCTATTTGGTGCCCAGCCAAAAGTTTTGCAATTTCCCTCTGATCTGAAAACATTCTTGTCATATTTTCTTTTGAGTCATCAACTTTTCCAGACATCACACAGTTGAGTCAATTAAAATAAAGTTAATTGGTATTTTAGTCCTTTGTCAAATTAAATCATTCCATATGGACGGGTTTGCAGATTGCTGGAGATGTGTTTTGGGAAGGTGAGGGTTCAGAGGTGAAGGCCAAGAAACTGTTTTACTCCTTTGGAAATAATAAGTGACCTCTCTTTAAAACTAAGAAATGTCATTTTAAAATAATCTAGATGCCAATCCTTGGAAAAGTAATCTCTTGAGTTTTGCAGGGTTTTACTTAAGTGTGCCCACAAACCAACATAAGTGAAACAGATCGTCATAGAGAAATCATCCTGAAAGATTGTTCTCGTTCATAAATACTTAATCATATTATATTATTCATTGCATTCTTTAACTGAGAATACACAGTTGGAACTTGAGCTACTATGTGGTGAACTTATGTAACTTTTAGTTAAAAATGTTCACATGTTCAAATAATTTCTTGACCTTTCTTACAAGCCCTCTTAAAGGGTTATCTGAATTTCTTTAGATGGTTCTGGGACCAGAAATGCTTATAGGTTCACTATGTTCTTTTTTTTCATCAGAATTGTAGGCTGCACTGGTAATTGTTATTTTGACAACTGATTAACTACTAATCTTCCATTTATTATATCTACCATGTATGTGGTACATAAATATATATATACATAGATATATACATAAAATATATTATATATTTTAACTGAACCCTTATAATAGCTTTATGAGGAAACTGAAGTCTGGACAGATTATGTAATTTGGTCAAAGTCACATAGCTTTAAGTGGGAGGGATTCGATCTTTTCTCTGTTGTCTTCCAAAAGCTCATCTATTTATCCTAAATATTGTCCTTATTATAGGCATAGAAGTAATTTAAAAAGAGGATCCCTTGATACTGAGAATTAACTGGAAGTTTTACCAATATAGAGACATAGCCAAGCAACTGACCCCTATGAAAATGAAAGAAGCTTACAAAATGGGAGGGATTTTTGTTTATTTATTTATTTTGAGGGGGTGGGGGTGGGGGAGAGAGAGAGAGAGAAAGAGAGAGAGAGAGAGAGAGAGAATGAGAGAGAGAGAATCCCAAGAAGGCTCTGTGCTGTCAGTATAGAACCTGATGTGGGGTTTGACCTCATGAACCATGAGATCACGACCTGAGTGGAAATCAAGAGTTGGACATTTAACTGACCCAGGCACCCCTAGAATAGAAGTTTTTCTTTTAAACACTCTGTCCTCAGAGCCTTTGCCTAATTCACTGTTCACATTAAAGTCCTCTCTCACTATTATCTAACCACTTTCCCAAAATGGCCTCCTCACCCCCTGCCCATTCATTCTGACATCCTACCCTGCTTCATTTTCTTAATAGCATCTTTAGTTATCAAGAAATTGTTTATGTACTAAGTAAATCTCCCCAAGAAAAACACTTAGTCAGTGATGTAGAGGATATATTGGTCTTGTGCTCAGCCTAGGACTGTACCAGCTGTACAACTTATGTACTGCATTTATTAATAAACAAAGAAAGAAATGTTGCAGGAGGGGGCTTCTAACTATTTTCTTACACCTGTATTTGGGTTTGCTCTCCATCTCCATCTCCATCTCCATGTTTTAGATAGGGCCTAAGAGAAAAAAAGAGCTGCCTTTCAACAATCTAATAATTGCCTTCTAAATCAATAATTCCTCTCCAGGGTTTTTGACATGAGACTGTCCTTTGCCCAGAGGAAACATCATCCCAAATAACACATTTTTTTTATTATCCATGACAACTTCCTGCAACTATTTTTCTATCTCATTATTGGGCTCCTCCAGCTTCACCTCCTGCAGTCCTAGACTGGGCTTTGCTAATATTCTGTCTTGTTTATGTTCAGATTTCCCAAAACAATTCAGGGTGGTCTGCTATTTGCCCCAGCTCCACTAAAATGTTAATATGGTTACCTCCTTTCCCCAAGGTCAAAGTCTCCTTGAGTGTCATCCACACACCTACCCAGATATACATATTTGTATTCAAGGCTTTCTTATAACACTAGTACAATTATTGATCCTGTTTTTGGAATACATTTAATTAATGCTTTGGTTCTCTGATGATCTTGCCTTTCTAGACTGAATTTTCCATCAATCCTAGCATGCTTTGTTATAATATTTGCTGCCCAGTGATGTATATTAACCTCTGGTTGGGGATGGTCCTTTTGCTTATCATTGGTTACTCTTTTGATTTTTTTAGGTGTCTTCCCAAAAATATGGGAACAGCTTTTCTTTCTACTTCCTTGTTTGAGAGTTTCAG
Source organism: Suricata suricatta (assembly GCF_006229205.1). Lineage (NCBI taxonomy): Eukaryota > Metazoa > Chordata > Mammalia > Carnivora > Herpestidae > Suricata > Suricata suricatta. Next base: position 674,939 of record NW_021869325.1, on the reverse strand, counting down.
TCTGCTCTTTGGGAACAGGGTTCTAATTCCCACTTATTATTGTATGGAGGGAACTAAGAGACTGCATGGAAATAGAGCCTGGAAAATTTGCCTCAGCATTCCAGCAACCTTCGATGGAAATGATGGACAAGATCAGTATGCTGCAATTAACATTCAGGATATGACAGCATCATGGACAAGACCTCAGTCCTGTAGAAAAATAAAAATACTTGAGTGAGCTTACTTACTAGTGTTCCATTCAGCTTCATATCAGAGTGACAAGCATGATACTGAGGGTTCGACACTTCGGTGACCCAACTGAATTGTTAATTCCTTGTCATAAAATGCTCACTTTGTTTCCAGCTGTCCATGGTGCCACTACAACACTTTCCACACAGTGGATACTCCACAAATATTGACTGGCTGGAATTTGGAATTTCAAGTGTCATAATGTAGGGATTATTGCCTTCTTAAAATTGCATCTGTGAGCTACAAATGTAGCTAATAGCTAAAATTGGATCTCTACCTTGAAACATTTCCATTCAGCTTCTGGTCCAAGTTACACAGAAAACCCTTAAGGTAGAAAGTATCTTTTTTTTTTTTTTAAATAGCTCCAAATCTATTATTTAAGGCCAATAAATAGTGGTTAATAATAGAGAAGTCTTAAATTTCAGACATGTTTCTAGAGACTAACCCTAACGATATTATTAAGTGGAGGCAAAGAAATATTTGTTTTAATCCTAGTCATTAAATGTCCAAGGGAAGCACACATATCATGCCCCAGTAATGGTTTTGTTTGGTTTGACTCTTGCTTCCTTAATGTAGAAAATAGCACTTAGAATAGTAACCCAGGCGTTTTTTTTTTTTATGGTTACAGTTTACCTTTTAAATATGGCAGATATTTAAATAAGACCTCAAATGCTTCGAGAGAGCCTATTTTTAAGAATCATGTTAAATATAGCTCACCTTAATGAAACTGGTGTTATTAGTTAAACACTGATAGATCTCATAATCAATGTCATTAAAAGGAGAAGGACATGAGCTTTAGATAACTAAGTACAGTAAACTAGAGAAAATTTCCTCCTTTGAAAGAGTAGGAATATATGTAGCTTAATCAAAACCTAGTAGTTCAGTTCTTTTTAACTCTATAAACAGTTCTTTAACTTGTGCCAAACACTGAACTTCAATCTAGGTTTACAAATATGAATACAAGCTGGTGCCCACCTGGGAGGAGCTTACAAGAGAGAAGAGGGGTGCACAGAAGGGGTCATTTACCAGGAGTGTCCAGGACAAGCCTTTAATTATAGGGAGAAATACTACAACTTCTCCTTCTGCTGATAAAATTTGAAAACAATACATAATAAATCAGTAAAATACAAAATTAAAAAATATCCAACATAAGGAAATAGACTTACTGATTATTTCTATGGCCCCTAGTGCTTTGACTCTCTCATTTAGTATGAGAAATTTTGAGGGAAATAGAGCATAAAAGCAAATATCTATACCTTTGTGTATCACTTCAAGTTGCAAGACAGTCAACCAAACTTCACAAAATTTACTAAATACAACAATCAATGTTTAAAGGATTTTTTTGAGGTTTGTTACTTAATAATGAAAAACAGAGAGTCAAAGGCCTTTAAGGATATGCTTATTCTTCCTACCACAACAAAATGGCTGAAGTCATACACAGAGAATAACATAAAATGTAGTTACATAGTTAAATTCATGCCTTTGTCATAAAATCATCAAAAGATGCACAAGATTGATACAGATGGATAGACTTGAGTATTAGAAAGAAGCCACCCAACTTGGAAATTTTGCAATGCTGTTGGAGGAAAGCACAATTGTTGCTAACATGTCTCAGCTGACAGTATTTTCTCAATTCTATTTCAATAATGAAATACACAAAGAACTACTTATTTTTGTAAACCACCAAAGGAAGGATGTAGCAAAGATGATGCACTCTCAGCAGAAAACTGTTTTGTTAATAATAACAATGTTTTGTGGAAATAACTGTGAAGTGTAACCACTGATGAAGCAGCTGCTCTACTGGAATGGAGAAGAGAGCGCTGGTTTTTAAATCCTTCATAGGTAAGTCATTTAGGCAAAACCAGAAATGTTTGGTACATAAACTCTTAAAGAATACCTCTATATAAAAGCAAGACCTCTGAGAAACAGTAGAATCTTCAAAATACTTTGTAGTGAGATAGGGAGCTGTGATGAAAGTCTTTTGTATAAACACATCACAATTAGAAAGACATAATATTTTTAAAAAATGTTTGTTTACTTTAGAGAGAGACAGAGATAGAGTGGGAGCCAGGGAGGGGCAGAGAGCAAGGGGGACACAGAATCGGAAGCAGGCTTCAGATTCTGAGCTGTCAGCACAGAGCCCAATGTGGGGCTCAAACCCACGAACTGCGAGATTCTGACCTGAGCCGAAGCTGGATTCCCCTAGAGACATAATACTTCAAAGGGACTTTTCAAAAATGTTGGACTTAAAACAAAACAAAACAAAACAAAAATGTTGGACTTAAATGGACTTAAAGCTAATCTACACACTTACTCTACATTAAAGAGTATTCCAAATTTGTTGAAGATAAATGGATATCACTAGTATAACTAATGGATTATTTTTAAAAATCACACACTTATTCTTAAAAAAATTGAAATTCAAAGAAAATTTTGTTTTGGAAAATCATTTTAAATAAGGATGCTGGGGCACCTGGGTGGCTCCGTCGGTTAAGCGTCCAACTTCGGCTCAGGTCATGGTCTCACAGTTCGTGGGTTGGAGTCCCGCATCAGATTCTGTACTGACAGCTCAGAGCCTGGAGCCTGTCTTCAGATTCTGTGTCTCCCTCTCTCTCTGACCCTCTGCTGCTCATGCTGTCTCTCACCCTCTCTTTAAAATAAACAAAACAGTAAAATTTTTTAAAATAAATAAATAAATAAAGATGGTATGAGGAGTGCCTGGGTGTGTCAGTTGGTTGAGTGTCTGACTCTTGATTTCAGCTCAGGTCATGATCCCAGGGTGGTGGGATTGAGCCCCATGTCAGGGACTGTGCTGAGCATGGAGCCTGCTTGGGATTGTCTCTCTCTGTTCCTCTCCCCAACTTGTGGACTCTCTCTCTTTAAAATTAAAAAAACAATTAAAATAGTAAGATGCTAAGAGATTTTTCCAGGTTAAATAATAACAAAATAATACTTTGTTTCTGAAAGTGGTAATTACAAGTGTGTTTACTCTGAAACATTAATCTCTGAACTTTAAAAAAAAAATTGGAAACTTTTTTCACCTGTTGCGAATCTTACAAATAAAAAGTTCTTGTGGCTTTGAATCCATTTATTAAAATAGTCAAATGTACTATCTTTTATCATTTTGCAAGAAAAACTGATCTCATGAAGATGAAAAGTCACTAGCCAAATTTCAACAAAAATGTTTGCATAACTTATAAATGAGGTTGAAAATGGGTTTATTAAATAAGCCTGCTTTTTGGTGCCTTTGTAAAAACTTTGGACTTACATATCTTTTTAAGATTTCTCCTTTGGGGTGCCTAGATGACTCAGTCGGCTAAGCGTCCGCCTTTGGCTCAGGTCATGATCTCACGGTTCATCAGTTCAAGCACCATGTCGGGCTCTTTGCTGACAGCTCAGAGCCTGGGGTCTGCTTCAGAGTCTGTATCTCCCTGTGTGTGTGTGTGTGTGTGTGTGTCTTTCTCTCTCAAAAACAAATATTTAAAAAATAGATTTCTTTGAATTTTCCCTAATTGTCTTATAAATATATTACAATTTCTTCATTTCAGAAGGGATCTATCCAGTAGGTAGCACAGTCAGTTAGGCCTTTGACTCTTGATTTTGGCTCAAGTCATGATCTCATGGTTTGTGAGTTTGAGCCTTGCATTGGGCTTTGCTCTGACAGTTCATTAGGACTGCAAAGTGATGATATTATAAGTCCATAATTTTATAAAGAGAAGTATTTATATCAACTATTTGGTCATCCTGAGGTAAATTTTGTTGAGGATAGGCAGGATAAATGCCAGATTCTTTACCTTCATTTATTAGTTTTCAACATGATAATTTTGCTCCCTAGTATTGCCTGCAATATCATATACATAAAGGATATGATATATCAAATATATACTTACACATAATACACAGAAGCATATAAATGGGAGGGAACTAGATCAGCAGGATGGACTAAAATTTCAAAAGAATTAAAACACAGAGTGTCAGAGAGGAAGAGAAAATACTGAGATTCCTTCAAAAAACATATATATGGGTATGCAATAAGGTTGAGCTTTGGGCTAAATTTAAAGAATATAACAATTAACAAAATTCCTTCTCTCAGGAAGCTCATGATCTAGTGAAAGACAATCATAAGCAAATAGCTATAATACCTTGTGTTAGATGTTTCTATAGACGTAAAATTATTATAGACTCGAAGGCACAGGGATAAGGCCACTGTGGATCAAAAAAGATGTAATAAAATAAGTAATGTTTGAGTAAATTATTTTTTTCTCAATTTTTTTTAATGTTTGATTTAGTTTTGATACAGAGAGAGACAGAGCATGAGAGGGGGAGGGGCAGAGAGAGAGGGAGATACAGAACGTGAAGACGGGCTCCAGGCTCTGAGCTAGTTGTAAGTACAGAGCCTGATGTGGGGTTCGAACCCACGAAACGTGAAATCATGACCTAAGCCAAAGTTGGAAATTTAACCAACTGAGCCACCCAGGCACCCCTGAGTAAATTCTTAAAGAATATTTTGGGATTTTTAATAGCCCTGGACACAGGGCTGAAAATGGAAGGCATTTCAGACAGCAGGACCCAAATGCACAAAGAGATAGGACTTGAGATGGGGGAGATTTCTGTGTTTGAGAAATCAAATTAAAGCTGTCTGGCTGGGATATATTTCTCATACAGTTCTCAGCTCTCCAACATCCAGGACCAGATGAAGACTGGGATAAGGAGAATGGGTGGCTCAAAAGTCAATGATATGGAGTATGACTGGAGATGTGGTCTTCATGAGCCCGGTTCTCCATTGGTCTCTTGGACCACTATACTCTGCTGGGGGAGGGCAGCCCCCAAAATGACTGAGGTGATTTTCTTGCTGACCTGATGGGGGTTTGAAGATAAAATCAAGTTGATTTAAAATATACAGTGTGTTGTATATTATTATAATATAAAGTATTGTGATATTCCTGGCTTGCTTGCAAGTGGGAAATTTATATTTATACCCATAATAGATATTTGAATTATTTCATTTGATTCTGACAGTGATACTGCAAAAGAGAAAAAAAAAAGGAGATAAAGATTATCATTATCCATGCTTAGTAACTGAGGAAATAATTCAGAGAGGTTTAGAGAATTTTGAGGGAAAATATCAGTGCTAGGTCACTGGTATAGATCTTCTGAATACACACACACACACACACACACACACACACACAAACAGGTATCTACAGGTATATATACACAAATGTATGTATGTATAGATACATGTATATATAAATGGTTGAGGCATTTATCTACAGATATGTCATCTGTTGAAGATTGTTTCTTGAGTTATTAATCATATATGACAATGTTTCACTGCACATTAACCATTTCCAAAAGTCTAGATCTTTTTCCTGATAAGCAGAGTATCATTATACCCTTGGTTTATCATAAATGGTAGGCAGAATTCTGTGGTGGCCCCGAAGATTCCCTACTTTGTATTGTACTTACTCTATATAATCTCCCAGACTGTGAATGTGATGGGTTTCACTCTTGTCTCTGACATCTAGTTAGAGGGTGCATGTGACTATATCAAGCCCATGTAGACAATATGCCTGGAGAGCAGCCAGGAGCTGAGTACGGTCCCCAGCTTGCATCCATCACGGTAACAGAACTTCAGTTCTACAATCTTGAGAACTTAATTCTGCCAACAATGAGCTTGGAAGGGGATCCCCAGCTCTAGATGACAAAGCAGCCTACTGAAGCCTTGATTTAGACCTTGTGAGACTCTGAGCAGAAAGCTCAGTGCAGTAATGCAAGAGGATATAACAGTCTGAAATAAATATTTTGATAAAATATTTCTTGGAGCAAATAAATAAGGTCTTTATGTTAGAAAACAATAAAACATACTGAAATATTTTAAGCCAAATACACATTTCCCACTGAAAGAGTAATACTGAAAACCAGTTTGAGTTTGCATGTAATCATGTCTGAGAACATGAAAGACTGAGTTATGTGGCTTACAGGACTAAGAATGTGGTGGATCTATGTAGCTGGGAAGGAATGGGGTTGGAGCAGTAGAAAGTTGGCAGGAAAAGGGGGATGGAGCATGCTGAAATGGAAGAGTAGGGGAGTAGGGTGGGCGTAGGCCACTGGCTTGGATCTGGGCCAATGCAACCACTGCATACAGGCTACATTTACACTGAGGACACACTAAAGAGATCTGCTGACTCCCTTAGTCTGAAATAATCCAAAGTTACAGTAGAGGAAGCATTCTCTCATGAGGAAGAACAGTAACAGTTGGCTTATTCTAATTCATTTCCCTTTAGTTTCACCTCTCTCTTTGAAAACTTCCCAGTCCCCATGGCCAACCCCAAAATTGCCTCAGGGAGAATCATTTTTCAATATTCTGCTTTAACACAGAGGGGCATACCTCCTTCTCTCAGTTACCTACAGTATACATTTGATTCTGGCCTGGGGTATTTAACAAAACTACAAAAGGAAGCCTAATGATAACAAAGATAAAATATAACTCATAACTGATAACTAGATGAGAGACCACAGGCTCCATCTGTCCTCATAGAGACAGCTCTGTAATTGCTTTTATTCAAATGGACTTTACCTTATTGGAGGCATGTTTCTCAAGAACATACTTTGGCACATGTTGACTTCTCTTGGTTTTCATTCAGCCAGAAGTAGAGCATGAGAAAAGGATTTAAGGGCAAGTAGTTTATTCAGGAGGGGATTCCAGGAAATACTGGTAACAGATTAGAGATAAGACATGAAAAAGAATATGACCATAAATAGTGTGCTCTCAAGCTAGTTGCCAGTGTGAGCAGCTGGAGCTCATTTCTGCTGGGGAATCTGAGCAGGTGTATTCTTCACCTCAGAGTCACCTCAATGGAGGTGAAAAGAAGCAGAAAACTTCATCGGTTGAAGTCTGTTTCTTGAGACATTAATTATCCCTTACTTCTAACTTGCCCCATCCAAATGCTGAACATGTTTTTTTGGCCAGAAAACAAACAACCAAACAGACAAACAAACAAAATGTCTCTTTGCTGGAGATTCACAGATTGTTGCGGTAAACATCTTTTCCTTTGTTGAGGTCAATGGAGACAAGCACCAATAGTGTTTGCTATGAGACTTCTCAGAATTGTAAGGCTCAGAGACAGTCAATAAACACATTTCTCTTGATTCCTGTTTGCTCAGGCACCCTCTCCGAGTGGCTCATTCCCGCTCTTACCCAGGAGTCTCACAGAAGCAATACATGGAAACCTAACAGTCCAAGAGAGACTACAGGGGAGGCTCTTGTGTTTTTGTGCAATAATGGAAATCCCCGAGTCTCCCTCTCCTTCTTTCACTGCCCCAAGAAAGGCTGTCATCCTGCTCTCTGGCTCTTCTCTCCTGGAGGGAAGTACTTAAACTTGAACTGCTGCTCTCTGAGCCCTAGACTCACTGGTAATCACTAGTCTGGACATGGGCAGTTCAAAGATTATCAAATGATTCATTATGTCAGTGCTTGTTTCAGTTTTCCTTAAACTTTAAATGAAAGATCTTTAATTTTGAAGAAATGTAATCCACATGATTCTTATTTGTATATAAATAATCTGATATTCTTTTTACATAAGCTCTTTGAATGTTTGGGGGAAAATGTGTCTTCATAATCTTCTTCTTGAAAGCAGGAAAGCATTTTTCTTAAAATATAAACTCTCAGGGAAAAATGGGTAGATTCTTTTGAATTCCTGCTGTTTTCATTCATGTTTCAGGTATCCATCCATCCACCCATGCACCCACCCAATGAACAAACCTTTACTTACAACCCAATAAAATAAGACACAGAACAAGAACTCAAGGAGTTTATAATCTAGAACAGAAAAAGACAGTGCAATTACCCTGCCCTTTAAATGATATTCAAAGAATGTTCTAGGTAGTGTTAGGTTCTACTAACACACAACTAATTAAGTTTGATACCTGACCCAAAATGCTCATGATCTGGAGCAAGAACAAGTATGTTAGCAGTCGACTACAACGCAAGTCAAACTGTAGAAATCCTGCAATAAAAGTAGAAGTAAGATGCTGTGGAAGCACAGGAGAAGGGTGAGTAATTGCGACTTCAAAGAGGAGGCAGTTTTTCCTGGGTGCAAACATTTACAGCCACAAATGGTGTTGGCTGAACTAGGCACTAGATGGCGTAAAATGACCCGGGTGTGGCTGTGTGAAGGTGTTATGATAAGGGTGCTATTCATTTCACCATTTTCATACATATAGAAATCACTGGAAAGAGTGGATTAGTCTCTTCACATTCATGATTTCCAAACTCAATTAAATCTTTAACAACATTTGGTAAAGTTGCAACTCCTCTGGACATTACATTACATTAAGTGGTTTTTCCAGACCTGTTTTCAAACACTATTTAATTGAACTGTCTATACTCTCATAAAGCTTTCTTTTCTTCCACTTCCTCTGTAAAAGAGGCCATTAGATGGCTGTTTCTCCTATGGCATTTCATTCCCTCCTTGCCTCTTCTGTTAGAAGAAGGAATGATTCTTCTATTCAAACTCAGCCTCCTCTCACTCTCTGTTCTTTTTTTTTTTTTTAAGTTTATCTTGACAAAGAGAGAGAGAGAGAGAGAGAGAGAGAGAGAGAGAACAAATCCCAAGAAGGCTCCACATTGTCAGCCCAGAGCCTGATGTGGGGCTCAATCTTGTGAAACATAGGATCATGACATGAGTTGCGATCAAAAGTCAGATGCTTAACTGACTGAGCCACCCAGGCACTCCTCACCCCCTCTATTCTTAACTCCAGGTCCTCAGCTATCTCAAAGTACTTGTCTATCAAGAACTTTCCCCCTCCTCCTTTCAACCTTAGCTCTTTTTCTTAGTCTGAAAATTCATTCATGCACCTCTCATCCTAAAAACTATCCCCATCCTTGTCCTCATCCTTCTAGTTCCTTCCTTATCTCTTTCCATTCTCATCCATTTCCTTGGACGTATTTTCGAAACCAAAGCTTTTCAAACTTTAATATCCACATATCACTTGAGAATCTGGGATGGTGCCTGAGATCCTGCACCTCAGTCTGTAATGCTGCTCTAGAGATGTCATGCTACACAGCAAAGGTCTAAACTCTGGTTCTCCTCATGCCTCTATCTCCCATTTATTCAGAACCCTCTTACCCTCTGGCTTCTAATCTCTATACCTCTAATGCCCCCGTCCCCATAAAAAATCACCAATTCGCCCTGGAATGCCAAACCCAGTGGACACTTTGCAGTCATAATACCTCCCACCCGCTTTGGGAAGTTAGGCATCCCTGACTATCAATGCAATCTACTATGACATCATTCCCTCCTGGTTTCCCTTTTGTCTGACCACAATTTCTCATCTTCTTTTTTTTAAATTTATTTTTTAATGTTTTATTTATTTTTGATACAGAGAGAGACAGAGCATGAGAAGGGGAGGGGCAGAGAGAGAAAGAGACACAGAATCTGAAGCAGGCTCCAGGCTCTGAGCTAGCTGTCAGCACAGAGCCTGACGTGGGGCTTGAACCCACGAACGTGAGATCTGACCTGAGCTGAAGCCGGAGGCTTAACCGACTGAGCCACCCAGGCACACCTCTCATCTTCTTTTTGAATTCTATTTACCTGCTTTTTAAAATGTTTATGTTCCATCTAGTTTATATTTTACTGCATATTCTCTTGAAATAATCTCATCTAGTCATTTTAATTCCTGCCTGGATACTATAGAGGCCCCAAATCTTCCCTTTTAGTACTGATTGAGCTCAGACTCATATATCCAATGGCCAAACTCAAATCGTTAGCATCTCAAAATCAACATGTGAAATTAACTCATTAGCTACTCTTGAAAACCTCTGCTTTCTCTTTTGGACACCTGTACCACCTTTTATTTAATTAATCAGGACAAAAATATGAAATGACCTTCATCTCTTCCCTACCTAACATCCAATCATTAAATTTTTTTGGATTTTTTCCCCCTTAGTACCTCTCAAAATCCAGCTTCTTCAGTCTATTCCTACTAGCACTTCTGTATAGATCAGGTCTTCTTCCTTATAGGCTTATAGAATAGTATCTTCTCTGATCCAAACTTATTCAGTCTTACTCCCTTTCAATTCATCTACTAATTGCAGCACGTTTAGTCTTCCTTAAGTATGTAAAATCCTGCACTGTCTCCCTTTAACAAGAAAATAAAGTCTAAGCTTAAGAACATGACTTAAAGTCCTTCCTTATCTGGCCCTATCTCCAGTCTCATCTCCTGCTACCCCTCGCTCCAAGAAACTTTATAGTCCATTCGTACTGAACCACTTGGAGTTCCCCATAACTCCATGCTTTCTGACATTTTTATGCCTTTGCAGTTCCTCTGTCTCTCTGTAAACTCCCAATAAACTTTCAAAATAAAGCTCAGATGCCATCTTTTGTGAAATTATGTGAGTTAAGGGAGGCCTACATGTTTGTTTTAATTTTTAAAACATGTATATATAAAATTTACTATCGAGTTGTAGTTGCTCATTTTTGTCTTTACACACTTCTACACAGCTATACACAACACAACCTTTAGCAGACTTAATCACTCTTGTCTCAGTATTTTTTTTGTAGCTTAATTCTATTATTAAAGTTTTCCTGTCTAATGCTTCATCTGGATGCTAGTAATTATTCACAATGTTTGTTAAATATAATTCCTGTTCTACCATTACATTATAGATATATAATAATTTCCCAAAGGAAGGGCTTATATAACTATAATCCAGCATCTCATTATGACTATTATGGTTGTACCTTTCCTAGTGGAAATATTTAAGTTAATTTAGAACCTTAATAATGTCTTCTCTAACCTTTTATATCACCGTTTTGATGTTTACACATTGTATAACTGTCCACACAAATGAATATTCCTTGATTATAATATTTTCTTTTAAATCCATTTTTAACTTAAAATATTTTAGTACCCCCCCCTTTTCTTTTATTTGATTCTTGTTCCTTACAGCAAATCTAGGAAGCTGATGTGTATATAAGAGAAACTTAGGCAGGGTAGTTGTAGTTCTGTGGCAGAACTAGCTGATAGTGGTACCTTTCTGTTTCCCACCATCATACCATGAACATCAAATCCCCATGGAAGCCAAGATAGAGTGGATGGATGGGCATGAGGCCGACTGGTCTTATGAGTGGATGAAGTAGGAGCTTGCCTGTAAAAGAGGATGGCAGGAGTCATTCTCCTCTCCACGAAAACAAGATAAAATAAAATATACTTTCACATTTCTCCTCAAAAATCAGAGTTGATATAGCAGTGTTTGTAATTGTTTTTCCTCAGTTAAAATGCAAAGCCCTGGAAGTTATTAAACCTTAACCATTATCTGCCATTTCGGGTGAGTCTGTTGGTTTCTTAAAATAATGCAAGAGATGTAATGACTTGTTCAACATCAGTATTTCCTAGGAACCCTTTTCTTATGTTCATCTTTATTTGTATATTCAATTTTAACTTTATCCTCAATGGCTGATATCAAGTAAGTAATCAATAATGTAATGATCAGAAGAATTCATAACAAAGTATTGACCTTTAGTTAGATGAGACTATGCTTATTAAAAGAGCAAAATCCCAAAGGTTAAATCCACATATCTAAATTCAAAACTGTCTTAAGTTAAAATAACAAAGTAAATGTGTAATAAAAATCAGTAATTACTGTTCAATAGTACATTTCTGATATTTACATGATTTTAAAGTTAAAAGAAACACATAGACTTTCCTCAATCTACACAATAGAGTTGTTCCAGCAAAGTTGGTAATGAAGTAAATTTCTGAGCTGACTAAAATGACAAATTATAGATTTGGATATCTTTGTTTATCTGGAGGAAAATGAGCTAAGTTTAAAGTCTGAAAATGGCTTAAGATCTTAAATGGCTTAAGAGTGGTCAAATCTATGGGTGTTGGATTTTGTATAAATAGAAGGGATTTCTTAATCTTCAGAGCAATTCAATTCCATCTGGCAAATAAGAAGGATCTACCAGATACTGTGGGGAATTAAAAATATGAGTAGAAGACAGCTTCTTATAAAACAGTAGAAAACAGAAAACAAAGCTCAAGCAAAATGTGTTTAAAGCTTTGTGAGTTGAGAGAGGGTGATGTGTGATCTAAGACGTCAGAGAAAGTGTCCGGAAGCAGCTCATATTTTGATGCACTCTGGAGGACTGTTAGAACTTTTGTCCATTTGAAGGAAGAGCATATCATTTTGGGGAGTGATTCTGGAACCTGAGGATTCATAAGAATCTCGTGTGTGTGGTGGAAGGTGGGCCGCTCCATCATTCTGTATTAGTTAACTATGACTACAATGATGTTTAATAAAACACCCCAAAATGTAGTGGCTTAAAACAACCACCGCTTAATGTCTCTTATGATTATTCGGGGCAGTTCTGCTGATCTGAGCCAGGCTCAGTGATCTCCACTGAGATCACTCACATATCTGGTGCCGTCTCGTGGGTCAGCTGAGGGCTCTTGGGATTGGGGGGATCTCAGCTGATAAACTCAGTCTTGCTTCCTGTGATCTCCAGTTCTCCCTTAGGTTACTAACCCTGGGCTTTTCATCCTGAGAGGAAGGGTGAGGCTGAATGGCTCTTGAGACCTTTGCTCAAAAGTGACACAGGACTTCCGCCTTCTATGGGCGAGTGGAAGTCTCAAGCCAGCCATTCGGGAAATGGACTCCACTGTCTTACGGGCTGCGCTGCAAAGTTCCACTGTAAGGGCGTAAGTAGAGAAGGGGGACAGTAGGGGTCATACTTGGAGTTAGTCTACCGCGGAGGCGTCCTCATTTTGATTGCAATACGGAACAGGGGGAATGAAGCAATCTGGAGATGCAGGCTGGGGTTAACCTGACATATTTATATCAGATTTAGGCAGCAGTGAGGGAACACTGAAGGGTTTTGAGCTACGGAGAAACGTTCAGACGTCTGGCTTTAAGAATAAGCCTGTGTGGATATGGATGAATAGAAGCAGAAAATAGGAGGAAGGTTATGTTTTTCAATCATGTAGGTGGAAGTTAATAAATGTTCGAATCAATGTTGGGTAGTGGGTGCAAAATCAAGAGGAAAGTAAGAAACTTCCCTATAAAGACTGGCCTGATAAGACCAGACAGGATAATAGGCAGGAAGGGCTGGTAGCACTCCTTATGTTCTTTCCCTTTTATTCCAATCTCAAATGGTGAACACACCTCCCATTGCTCCAGTTCAGAGTTCCAGAATTTATTGTCAATTGTTATATGATAATATGGAATTTAATAACTGACAGGACAAACAACCATATAGAGGTGTGAGACAGAGACCCATTGCTTTGATCTAATATTCTAATAGAGCTAAGCTTTCTTATCACATCCCAGACTGGAAGATTTTCAGAGATTGAGGCATTAGTTCATTTGGTAGGTTTTTTTTTTTTTTTCAGTGATGCCATCCTTCTATAGATCTCTAATTTTAAAATTTGTAAAACATTTATTGAAAAGGAGATGAGGCTGCATGAATACATTATTTTCAGTTTTATTTAAATCAAATAAATCTGTGACTGATGTGAAAAAAATGGTCTAGAAATCACATAAACTTTAGTGAGATAAACATGTAAAGACAAGATCCTAATACCTAATTGTCTTATCCTGAAATAATTAAATGTAAAGAATACACATTTTAAACAGTTGCACAGCTGTAAGCATTACACAATACACAAAATGAAGTCATAAAACATTTTATACTGCTTTATTATAAATAATTGGAAACAATATTTCATTTTTCAAACCCAGATAACAAAACAGTAAATATCATGCTTTTTTTCATTATTTCATTTTATTTTTGTAATATGAGTCAGGAAATAGTATTTTTTATCAAAAGACTGGTAACAAAAATCTGTAGGAACACAAAAGAACAAAACACTCACTTTCATTCACTTAAATGAAAACAACCAAGCATTTTAGAGGGAGAGGCTGAACAGTGCTATGAAGGAGTCACCAAGAACTGAACAACTGTGTAATACCGGCAAATGTCACTTGTGAGGCAAAATGAGGTTGTTACAGATGCATAAACATAAAGACTTGATGGTAAATTTAAAAAATTGTTTCTTAAAAATGGAATAGTTTTATTTTCGCAAATGGAGAAAATTCATACTGTTGCCTCAAACAAACTTAATTTTCTAAAAAAGGATACCTAATATGTATTTCAATTTTCTTATCTCATAGTAACTCACATTTTGATAAAAATGCTTCACTAACTGTAACCTTGAACACTTGGAGGCAGTGCTTATTTTTGATAAAATACTATAGTAAATTCAAACTGCCACAAAAACTTGTGCCCCCAAATTCACTTAAAATGGATTATCCCATAGGAATATTTTCATTAAGAGAATTATAGTAGCGAGCAGTCACAATTTTTAGGTAACTATGATTAATTTTCTCTTTTGGGGTGTTTTCCTATGTTTAATTCAGAATGTTGACAATTTTCTCCATGAAATATTTTTTTTAAAAATTCAGAAATTGCTGATGAAAACAGAGTTTGAGAGAGACAAATGTGAAGAAATTATGTATTTCATAGAATAATGTAGATTTGTTTCAAAACTTGTGTTTGTTTGCATCAATGAAGGACAATGTTGCATATTCCAGATTTAAAAGCTACTAGGTTTACCATGAATATAAACATGCTATGTACAATGGTGTTTATAGTTCTTCTTATATGTTTTATAGACTTCTAAGTGTATCTCTCCTAGAAACTGGAACAGGGTGAATCTGGAAAACATGTTTCAGTTAGTTAGCAAAAATTAAATTAGCATGAAATAACAGAATGAAGAATTGAAATCGTGATTTTAAAAATGAAGTTACACGTAAGTGTACACATGCAAGATGATTTGTAAAATGAACTGTTCCAGTTTACTTGGTTTTACTCCAACTGAATACACTCTAAAATACTGTTTTCATGTATAATATCAAAGGAAATATTAAATGCATGTATATTATTTTAAGAGCTTGATGGTATATTTCACATTTTTAAAAATTTTACTCACACTATAAATATATTTATATATCAGTCAGTCCATTTTTAAAGTAAATAAAAACTGTAGCATGGGGGGTAATTTTTTACTTCATATGTCCTTACTTGTTATGTCCATTTTTTTCCCCTGAAAACTGTTTCAAAATATCAGAGTAAATGGAGCATGTTTCTAATTCACACTATTATTCTTCATGCACTACAACTCGTTATGGTTTACCAAAATGGAATTTACATTTGAAGATGGGTTAACTGATATCAACTAGTAAGAGGACTTAAGAGTTAGGTTTCTGAACTCCATTAACATTTAACCAACTTTAGAGGGCAATGCTATTCTTCTTAAACTTTTATCAAAATTGTGCAAAAGTATAAACTGATTTTTAGTAGGTTTGCATAGAAATAACACTATTTCACTTGTGTGATACATTTTTTCCAAAGGATTATGGCAGGTCTGTTTGTATTCTTCATGTATGTTCTTTTGTTGTTGTTGTTCATTTCTCTCCTCCTCCTCCCTCCTCCTCCTCTTTCTCCTCTTCCTCCTCCCCTTCTTCTCCTCATTCTTCCTCCTCCTCTTCCTCCACTGCTGCTGCTGCTGCTTCTTCTTCAGTTTTTATATAAAATTAACCATATTTATCATCTGGCTACCATAGTTCTAAAAACAAGATCCAGTAGTAGTTTGAAGCACAGTGAACTGAGGAGTTTCTTCCCTTTTTAAAACATGACGGTGAGTGGCATTCTCCATAGTCAAGCCTTATGAACATGATTAATCCCATCTAGAGACTTTTGTGAACTCTAAGGGCTCCAAATCCGCAGTCATGAACCTTGGTGACTTCACATCAATGCCACTGTGGCTGGAAGGGAGACAGTATTGTTTGCTTCAAAGGTTTTCACGCAGTTTCTTGTCTGGTAGCTTCCTCAGATTTCTTTGTTGCTTTTATGACTGTTTTCCACATTTTGCCTTCAAAAGTCCAAAGGTCGAATCATCATAGTCGTGGAACGTAAGGAGTAACTGGGCCCTTTGAAGTAGTGCCACTTTATCCCATTCAGTTTTCCATGGTTTTGTCCAGCAGTATAGAACATTCCATTTAGATTGGATGGGCCGCAAGCATCAAACCACCAGCCTGAAAAATTAGTTAATAATAATAGAGAAAAGAAGGAGAAGAAACAATTATAAGTAAATTGAACATATGGGAATTAATGGAATTAACCAAGGTGTGGAGTTTATTTATACTTTTTATGATCATTTGGGAACACGAGGCATTCAACAAAAAGCTTCTGGGTAGTGCAACTGTTTTAAGCAACATCCAACTTAGGTAATGTATGAATGCAGAGGGATGCTCCCGTGGAGATTAAGCTTTGCTGTCACTTCATTGGGACTCACTTCCCATTGTAATGATGGGAGGATTCTGGGATTCCAGATAAGATCTAATTCAGACCTAGATTTACATGTAGGGCAAGTAAAATGCAGATACCCTTTTAGTCATTCCACCTTAAGCTTGTTATTAGGAACAGAACAATTATTAGTAAAGAAGTTCAGAAGCTTTGACAACTGACATGTAAATAAGAGTGAAAGAAATGTTCTCCATCTACTTCAT
The DNA here is from genome assembly GCF_006229205.1 of Suricata suricatta. NCBI lineage: Eukaryota > Metazoa > Chordata > Mammalia > Carnivora > Herpestidae > Suricata > Suricata suricatta. Next base: position 658,138 of record NW_021869325.1, on the reverse strand, counting down.
AATTTTGCCAACAACTCGGCTGCTTCTGAAACTAACTGAATACTAGGCAATGACTGTGAGCCACAAACTGAATTTGAATTACTATGTTCTCCCTGTATTTTGTAGCAATATGAGAAGTGTTCTTCACTAGTAGCCATACAGTGTCTAGACAGCAGTATTTTTCCCCCCTGTGATTGTTCAAGTTCTTTCAAAACTTATTAAAAAGAAAAACAACTTGATGAGCAACATGGAGATCCTATGCTTGCATAGTTCTCGGTGAGGGTAACTTAGTACTTTATTTTTTTTTTTTAATGAATTAAGTTCTTAGATTTTTAGATAAAACATAGTACTTCTTCTCTGTCTCCTGAAGTAACACTACTGAAATCTTTAGGGAGAGATCCATGCCAGAAATGTCTCTGGCTTAGATATGTCTCTGGCATATTTTTATTTGGATACAGCTGACCTCCCTTTGATTACAGAACTATACCTAAGGGACTAATCGCTAAAGAAACAGAAAGCTGTACAACTGATGTTTAACTATAACACAAGCATCATCTTGCAGAAACTTTAGAAAAAGTTAAATGGAGAAAAGCTAGTTCTCATTTTTCAATTTTGGAAGATAAATACAGCAGGGCTGTGTTTATAAAGTCACACTAGAGGCATAGCAAGCTGTATTAATCACAGCTCATATTAGAGAAGAATAAGGTATGTCTTGAATTTGGAAAGACTATTCAATGCTATTTTTCCAACGGTATGCAAACAACATAGATGTTACTGCAGTCAAAACATAAAAAAACAAAAAAGTTCTCGCTTGGCAAGGAAGAACTGTAAAGTTCCACATTTTTTTCTTAAGATTACTTTCTTTAAATTTTTTTGATAAGTACAACTAGTAAAAATATGTTATTTATATTACAATAAAACATTATAATATTAGGGGATGTATTTACTCTAAATTTTTTCTAAGTACAAAATGAAACCCAACTTGATTGCTCCAGTGTTTCAACTTTGTCCTCTTTTCTCTGACCTCCTTGAGGCACTCTTCCATCATGTTAATGAGTCTTTCGTAGTGTTACAAAAATCCACAATGGTCTCTAAAGGAAAGGCAGCTACTCTATTATTAGGAACTTCTATGAATCACAGAATTACCCTCCAAGCTACATTAGGTACTCGAGGTAAAAGTATGTATTTTTGTTTGCTTTAGAGAAAGTCGTAAGAGTTCTGGACAACCGTGAGAAGGCTGCAACCTGGCAATAAAGGGCACAGGCTGAAGGGTAGATCCATTAGGAAATTTTGGATGAGTTTAGCAAAGACACAAAAAACAGTAGGGGCACATGAAAGAATCAGATAAATTGATCTTTTATATTTTTTCTGACGAGTAAAGGAGGGTAATGTTTGTGGTATGGGGAATGGCATTTTGGAGACCTTGAAAGAGGACCATAAGGCTGGGTCAGAGTTAACAGAAATAGCAGCTTCAAGCTGAGAAGCTCAGATGATCAAATCACATAGTCTTAATCCATTGTCCTAAGAACAATGTAAAGCCATAGTCAATTACAGGCCTAGCTCATGTACTTTGCACTATACCTAACAGTTAGCTTAACAAATGACTGGGGAGTGACTATAGGCTTATTTACAAATTGACTGTTTTTGACTATTTCTCCTTGTAAATTCTTATAGTCTGAAGTAGATTAGTTTACAAAAAAAGTTGTATTTTATAGACACCACAATATATAACATCCATGCCTACTCTGCTCATTCATTCTTTGTTGCTTCATTCTATATGTAATCATTGGGACTGTTGTTACACAACACTCAACAAGACAGAAGTGGTCTCTCCCTTCATGCAACTTATGTCCCATGTGAGAAAGAGACAAAAAACAAGCAAATAAGTAAAATACTTACAATACTTCATGATTTAAAAAAAAGAAAGAGTCAAAGAGCTATGAAGTAGAATAAAAGGGGACCTACTTAAATTTTCACATTCACAGAAGAAGCTGGCTTTTAATGAGACCTGAAGGATGAGAAGGAGGCAGCCATGTGGAGATGTGGAATGACACTTTTAAGCTACTATAGCACATGCCAATGCTGTGAGGAAGCAAGAGAGCCTGACGTGTTTGGAAACCAAAAGAACATCAGCTGGTACACAGTGAACAAGGGAGAGACTCTCAGGAAATGAAGGTAAAGAAGCAGGCAGTCTGGGTGGAAAGTTGAACAACGTTCACGGAAAACTTTAGAGTTTATCCAGTCTTCTTGTCCATCATCAGATGAATAAGCAAGACATTCTTCAGAATAGGAACCAATATTTAAAAAAGGGAACCAGATCTATTAGGCTAAATGTTTAATCAAATATTATTGAGAGCCCTCATTCTGTACCTACAGTCTGCCAAAGCCATCCTGAGCATATGTGGCAGCATGATGAAGGGGCGAAAAATGATTGTAGAATCAACTCAACAAATACTAGCCAACAGACCGATATAGAAGTCGGACTTGAATAAAACAGAAATCCTGACTTCAAAGAGTGCGCAGTTCTATGCAGGAGAGAGACAATAAACTGCTTAACAATGAAGTGAAGGTTGTTAACCAGAGATCAAAGGAATCTACGGACACAGAGGCAGAAAGTCTTGCCAGTGGGTCCACAAGGTTCACTTTTTTACCACCTGAGCTGTATCCTGAGAATGAATGTGAGTCCACTGAACAGAAAGAAATCCTGAACACAGTATGCACTCAGAGAGTAGGAGAGAGGGATTGCCAGTAGTCTGGCTTGACTGGACTACCAGTGGGTAAGGGGTTGGACAACACATGGCTACCAAAATAAACAGGAGAGAGAACACAGAGGTTTTTATTTTATTTTTAGAAAATTTCTTGTGGGCAATGGAGAGCCTATAGTGTACCAGACAGGAAATTAGAAGACCCAGGCTTTGATGCTGATGGCTTCAGTTAACCAAGAGATCCTAAGCAGCAATAATAATAATATTTGATATTTATAAAAGAGTTAATATACATTAGGTTCTGTGCTATAGTATTTATATACAATCTCTTATTTCATCCCTCAAACAACCTGAGTTGATGTGGCATGTACTGTAATAAAGACACTGATGCCTAGCAGTAAGGAGATGTTCCAAGGTCATGGTCACTTAGTTTCTCAGTCATAAGATGTGATTTATAATGTCTAGTCAGCCATTTTCCCAGCATAGTTGTATGGTTCAAATAAGATGACACATTGACTATTCAGACCTGTAAAATCCTAAATAAGTGCTTAGTGTAAGTTATGTGGAAAGGAAGACAGAAGGTTTAGGGTAGGTGTGGGGCACCATAATGATTTAATAATAAAGACCAGGTCATCCTTATTTCTTGGTAGGGTCTATAAGAGAAATATGATGATCATTTGGACCCAAATGAGTAAGCTGTGCAATGTTTGCATTGTAAAGACAACAGCATTTAAGTCACTAATATGATTTGAACAATTGTTTTTACTGATTTGTTTTGACATCATGTTGAAGTAAAAGACCTTAATGTGTTCAGCTCTTCAGCTTAAGACCAATGGGCCATGTACATTATGGACTGCCACAGAGCAGTTGTTAATAATAAAGATGACAAATTAAGATGGCACAACACAAAATGAAAGCTTGGTTACTTCTCATGACAATCTTGGCTGCACTGTCCTTTACAAGATACTCTGAACTACAAGGGAATAAAAATAGTTGTTTGTGTGCAAGCAAGCATTCTGTTTCATCTGACACATGCAGTAAAACAACAAAGGAATTTCCACTTTCCGCTTTTCTTTGAAAAAATTAAGCATGGACAGCTCTTTTAAACATAAATCCTGAAAAGACAAGGTTTTAAAGTATGATTATAGAAAACAGGAAAGTAGAGTGGAGTCCTTGTTACTTATATGTACTTGGCATTCATAGATACTCCTATGTGCTCATGGGTAATCAGTACATGTGTAAGCTTGCGAGGGATGAAGGTGTTCTTTGTGGACACATGGCGAGTAGGCCTGGGTTTGCAGTTCCTTTCTGGTAAGATACCGAGTAGCTGAACAGATTACATGTCCTTTACAATCTAGGGGAAGTATTAACTCTGTGTGCCTAGGAATAACAAACGAGCAATATGCTAAAGAAGTTAATCTAGGAAAGACACTTTAAGCTTAAAAGAACTCAGTGATGCAAGCAAAGGACAGAAGGAACCAGCAGCTTCCATCTGCTGTAGGGACAACTGATAAAATGTCTCAAATGTTTTAAGATTGGCAGCGGCTGAGTTGGACGTTGCCAAGCATTTTTCTTTATAACCTGTAACCTCATGTATATTTTAATAAGAAATCTGAGATGCATGTTTCTAATTCATTTACACTTAACTCATTAAAATTTAGCTTTGTCTTAACTATCCCCAGCTATCTGGGCCTTTAAAAAAATCATTCCAGTCTTTTATCTTTGAAGCAGAAAAACTCACATTTTATCACCAATAAATAAAACTCTGCCCAGAAAGCAGGAATTTGATTCTAAACTTTGTACTCAGGAAGTTCAAATTTATTTGAAAATCAGGAAACCTAACTCTTAAGCTCTTCCGATCCTAAACAAAATGTCTCTCAACACTTCCTTTCTAAGGTAAAAAGTACAGCAAAATGTAAAGATATATCTGATTTTTTGGATTTCTTTCATTCATTTTCAATGCATGCATTCTAATCAGCAATGTACAAAAGAACCTGCAGAGTTCCTCTCCTGCTAACTAAGAATGAGGCTGAGCAAAACTGATGGGTGCCACTTTATCAGGGGGATCCTTACGGAAAATCACTGACTGAGTTCACGTGCACAAACTTGGCCATATCCATAGCTAGTCTTAAGGAACAGTTGCAAGGCTTTTGTGTGCACGCGGGAGGCATAGGACCTTTCCTAGAGGTCTGAGTTCCCTCTGTCATCTCACACTATATCCCCTTCAGGCCAAGGACTTGGCTCTCTTTCCCTTTCTCTTCTTTGTGTTCCAAAGATGAAAAGTTGTTGATCCTGGCCAGTGATCTTGAATTCACTGTAAACCTTTAGGTATTCCCTTACTGTCTCCTCCTTCCCTTGCACTTCATTTAACTTCTAACACTTAAGTGAGGAAATCCCTGCTAACATGCACTGCAAACGGGAAAAGAGAGAGAGCTAACTATTGTCTTTGAATGCAATTCATTTTAATAGAGGCAGGAGAAGAGCGAATAAAGCGATGGCTTATCTGGAGGTTGTGTTCAAATCTCACCTCTGGTGCTAATTCTGTGACTTTTGGTAAATGATCTAATTTTTCTGTATCTCACTTCTTGCCAAAAGCATTATTATGGTGCTGATTTCAAAGGGTCTTTAGAAGTATCATGTAAGTTATTAAATATAAACCATTTGGGATGATGCACAAATGATTGTTCATATGAATGCAGTAATATCTGCTATATTGTTATTATTATTGTTATTATTATTAAAGCCCCACAAAATTAAGTGTTTGGCAATTTCTCATATCAATTATTTACCTTTGGTGGCAGCCTTGTACTATGGGCCTCTCAGTTCTGGTTCACTTCCCCCCCCCCAAATTTACCATTCAAAAGACATTTTCTGATATTCTCTGCTTTCTTTTCCCCAATAAGCAAAAATTTCTTCAGAAAATAAGAATACAAACCTATAATTTTACTTAGAAATGTTCATATTTATTTGGAAGACAGGAACCTAAGAAATTTTTCCAGTTCTGGAGCTTCGTCTTCTGGGATTTAGTTATTCTTAAAATTTAGTCCCAATCCTCATATCTCATATTCATCAAATTGTTTCATGTGTGTGCCTGGAAATACATATGCATACTTATGTATGTTAGATCTCAGTTCAAGCAACAGTCACATTCAGACTCACACTGATTTACTTTTAGGCCTTCTCACTGGGATCATTTGTGATTTTGTAATGCCCTTTCAGAGTCTGTGATAAAATATTCATTCACTCGACCAATATTTATTGAGCACTGCTATGTGCCAGGCACTGTGCTAGGCACTCAGGATATAGTAGTAGACAGTGCAAAGTCTCTGCACCACACATTTGTGGAACAGGCTGATTGAATATGTACAAATCAGAAATTGCTTTGAAATACAGTAATGCAATGTAGATTTCTGTGGTCAACCTTAAATTATCTATATGTATCTTTTCTCTCAAAATTTTTGCCTTTAAACCTAGGGAATGCCAGTTATCTGGCAATGCTTAGCACATCCTTCCTGGGTTATTAAAAACTCTAAGATGACTATATTTTCCCAAAGACCTTGTCATTCAATGTCATTCGCCAGTTGGAGAAGCTGTTAATTTCTTTCATTTTCTTTGTCTTCTTCAAGATTATATAGCAGGCAATATCAACTCTCTTCTGCAAGCATTTATCAACTCTCTGCTGTTAGCATCTGGTAAATTGTAGGGTGTATGAAGAAATTTATGTGTATGGCTTTATCCTGTCTTTTAGGGCTGAACTGAGAAATATCCTTTGTTAGCTTTAGCAAAGTCTTGTCTGTCGGCTGACATAGTTTATGCGTGGGAAAAGAGATCGGAGTTTCTACCACAACAGATTCTTTATGCAGAAGGTTAGGTCACATTTTTACATAGCTTTTATATTATACACTAAATGTGAAAACTGCATTGAAGGAAAAGTAAGGTAAGGAATGGAACATAGAAGAATACCATGTTTTGTTTTGTTTTGTCAGCAACCTGCAGTAATTTTAGTTTCAGATCAACTTTTAGAAAGACTATTTGAAGAATGTTTATTTAGTACCAAAGACCTTGTTTTCTTGAAATGTAACAGTTGCTTTGATTGTGACAATCTAAGTTGTTCATTTTCAGAATTTTGAAGTCAGAGGATTTTTGCATATTTGTTATTATATACAATAAATCCCTATAAACAAAAGCACGCACTGAAAGAGATTACATTTTCATTTTCTTAATGTTAAATAGTAGACAAAATTTTTAAGTTTAAAAGTAACTGATTCCTTTCTTTGGGCTCAGGAAGGCACAATAGGAACTGTCATATAGGACTAAAAATATTGCCTACAATCATCTCTTAATTTGAAGTATACGGATTTTTCACAATATCCTATACATAGGAGGAAAGCTAAGGAGAAAACTCACAAATTTTCCTAAGGTCAGTTGCATCATAGAACAAAGACACTTCTGACTTATAAATCTGGGCTGACAAATCACCTTTATTTAACTATTAATTTAAGGGGCAGTGGCACAGAAGCTGTATGTGGCAATTTTGACCTTGAAATATATGTTCTGGTCCCAGAAGAAATCTGTAAAAAACATGAACACTTTTCAATGTTTAAATGGGATGGAAAAACTGCTGGCTTTCTGGTAAGGTAGGACCAAGTACATCTACTTCTGGGACACGAGGTATTGTGGTATCTATTTCTATTGATGTAAATGTGCTTTCTCAGCCCATTACACCTCCTTTCCTCTCTACAATGTACTATGAATTATAACCCATGCATTGAAAAATAATATTGCATGTTTTTCCCTACTTTAGCCACAATGAGTACATGGAATATCAGAATAACAGAACCAGAAGGAAATGTGCGACTTTCTCATCTAGCCCCCAGCTGCAGGAGCATGCGTAAGTAAGCTCTTTTAGATAAAGCAGCTTTATGTTCTCTTCCTGAAGATGCCCACCACTAGAAATGAACTCTCCCTGGCAGCATTTGCTCCCTGGCACCCTCTCTAAAGTTACTTCCCCATTCTCCAACATCTCCATCACATGTTATATTTTGCCTCTAAGACTGGTTATGATTTGAAATTATGCTATTTATTGTTTACTCTTTTGTTGATGGATACAAGTTCATCTGTCATAGCTGACCTGTCATAGTTACTTGTTAAAAATATGTTAAATCGATAGAAGGAAGTTAAGAAGTTAGGGTACTGGAAAAGAAGTACAAAAGATCAAAATGTTCTACCTTCTGCCTAGCTGAAATACCGTCTGCTTTCAATTAAGCTCATCTCCTGTTGTTCAATCTCTGACAGATAAGGGTGGCAACGTTACCACATTCTCCAACCCAAATCCCTCCATGTACTTGCACAAAACTATTTAGGACAGTTAGTGGGCAATAAATCTTACTTTACCCTTAATTTCTTTCAGAAAAAAACAAAGGAAAAATTCTGTAAATAAACAAGATAAAATAAAACTTTAATTGATGGTAACAGAACACTGTGAATTATTAGCTTCAAAGACTATAAAACCTTATTGCTTAAAGGAAACTATTTAAAATAGGCAGTGAGTTCAAATACAAATTAAAAAAGAAAGGAAAATTAATTAGGTGAATAAAATGGTTCTAAGGGAAACTATGACAGCATAAATATTGGTAGTGAGGAGTCACTAAGTATGACCTAAAGTTCCATGCAATACTCAAGTTACCTGAACTGTCATTGACATTCATCCTTATGTTCTCCAGTTCTTAGCTATCTGAATTCCACATTTTAGCTTTGCAGAGTGAGTAGGTTTGCAAGGTCTGGATTCTTTCAAAAGGATATTTGATAGGGTAATGGCGTTTATTACAAAAACACATTTAGTTATACTATTCCAGCCCAAGCAATAAGTGGAAATTTTCTCTCCCCAACATATGTGTTTATTGGTGAGTAAGAAGTAGGTCCAGGAATGATTATGGATGAAAGAACATGACAAAGTTCAATCATTTGAAGCAGAAATAAAATCATAAATCTGAGCAATGAAATTTTCTCACCAAAATTAAGAGGTGCATTTTCCTCTATACTTTCATTATTATGACAGAAATATGAACATATTGGAATGCTATTCTAGGGCAACATTTGAAAGATTTTGCTGTTGGTCTTTCATGCATTACATTTATTTGGTAAGAAAAGTCATCTTTAAAAATAGACACAGAGAAAATGAAGCACATTTCAACATTAAAAGGAACAGCAAACTAGAAAATCAAAGTACTTTTGTCTCTGTAGAAAGTTGCTGACAATTCCATTTATGGGATCAGGAAGTAAGGAAGAAAAACTTTTCTTTCAGGAAAAAAGTTTAAAACCTAACTTGTGGGTACCATTCTAAATTTGTAACAACTGTTTTGGGGAGGGGTCATGAAGTTACTCCTACCCAAAATATACAGGACTTTTACCTATTTGATGTGGTTGAATATGATGCCAAAATAGCATTTTAAACTTTAAGGAGGAGGATATGATAGAAGAAGAATCATAACAGGTTGGCTTTGATAATACTAGAGTTGATCTCAGGTTGAGAAGATGTTAATGTAAGTGTGGTGGAGGGAGGGTCAATGAAATGTGATTTGGTGGTAATGGAGGACGTGGGGATGGGGATGAAGATTTCCTCAAAACCACATCCATATTATCCACACTCTGTTAACTGATGAGAAAGTGCAAACCTAATGATTCATTTCACTAACTTCAAAATTTGAAAATGATTTCAAGGGTTACAAAATGTTCATTCATTCATGTGCCATAGTTTTAATTGAGTTCCTATGTGCCACATCTACTGTGCTGGAAGTTACATATAAATTGGTGAGCATTAACTTGCTTTTATTTTCCTTATGTGCCAAGTGGAGATAGAGTTTCTCTCCCTGCTGATCTCACAGAGCTGGTGTGGAGTTCAAGTAAGGCAGTACAACCTGTGGAAGACCATATAATAATATGTAATAGTCATGGTAGTAATGTCATATTTTGGGAAGGAAAATACTGATTTGAGCGGTTTTTTTTCCTTCCTGTCAATGCAAACATAGTTTGTTGTAGTTTAACACAGAAGGAGAATCAGAAAAGCTGAGGGTTGGAGTGACTGCTATTCCATTCAGAGAGAAGAAGAACACAAAACTGTGAGAAGAGAAGCACTGGAAAAAGGTTTTCCTTTACAATTTTGCTTGGTGCCAATGCTTCCATGCCAGAGCCTATAACTTGACTTCAGCTACCCCGCTTTTGCCACTGGGTTTCAGCTTTGTGTTTCTTGCCCTCAATCAGTCCTGCATCAACTTCTCAATGTTGCCATCATCCATTTATAACTTTTATTAATATTTAATTAATTTTTCTTTAAATAATTTGTTATATATCAAATATTGTGAATACTAAAAATGCAAAGATTATATAATTCCTTTGAAGAAGAAAACAGTACCACTTGCTATAATAAAAGGTAGATATAAAACCCATTACAATGAAAACAAGATCACTTTATTTGCTTCTCTATAGGTTCCACTCTCTAACCAAGGCCCTGAGCCTGAGGCCAGAGGGCTTTCTCCTTTTTTCCTATGAAGATTATTGAGTGATTATCGAGTAAGTGCTCCGGAAGTGTTATAGGTATGCTAGCACCAAACTGAGACTTTCTCTTTGATACAATCAGAAAGCTGAAAGATTCTGAAAAGGTTAATAAAGGATTTAACTTTCTTACTCAGTGATACAGTATTATTTAATGGTATCTCTTATACCAGCTCAAAGGTCTTACAGAAGTCAATACCATCCAACGCAAAGCCCTAGTGGAGCTGGTCTGAATTTTATAACTTTAGATCTCACTACACTTCTTTATTCTTCTTATCCCATTTCAACAGAATGGTCAATGAACTGTACTACATAGCTGCAAAATACTTTGTAAGAAGATGGGCTTTTGTTTTGTTTTCGTTTGTTTTTTTGTTGGCTGTCCCCTGTATGCTGAATTCCCAAATTGTTATTCATTCCACTATGGGTATCATTATGATTATTTAGAAGGTAGAATAACTGGCACTTTAAGAAGCGAAAGAATTTTTTTTCAGAACCAGGCTTAGCATATCCCCTTTATAGACAAGAAGGGAGGAGGCAAACTTATAAATATGCTAGCAATGTACTGCATGAGAACACGTGGTAAATTAGTGGGCAGAACAAAATGATCTCTAGGGACTTGCTCTTAAGTTTCCTGACCAGAAGATCACAGTCCTTTTTCATAGATAAGAAACTTCAAGCCTAAAACCAAATGAAACATAACTTAGAGATGGCCCCATAGGACTTACCTCCTGTTAGCATGAGGGCACATTTGCACATACAGTTGTCATTATCTGCATCTTTAGTGCTGAAATCAGCACCGTGCAAGATCAGGCTGCTCTGTTTTCCTGCTGTCCCAGTGTGACCCTTTAAATACAACCTGAAGTTAAAAAAAGGGAAAAAGATAAGCTATTCAACAGAATAACAGAACCATAAGACCAGTTGAATGTTTGCCTTTTTTATTTCTTTTCTCCCTTCTTTGAATGCAGTCCTTCTAACAAACTACTGCAAGACCCAAGCTAGGAGAAAGGAAGAGAGAGAGAGAAAGAGAGACAGAGAAAGAAAAGAAAGGAAGAAAGAAAGGAAGAACAAAGAAAAGCAGGAAAGAAGAGCAAGCAAGAAAGAAAAGCAAGCCAGAAAGAAAAGGAGAAAAAGACTCCAAATCACAGCAAAATTCTCTATGGCGTGCATGCTTGTGTTTCTTTCACAATGTGTACTCAAACTCATACAGTTCTGATAGTGCAGGATCCACAAAAAGAAAATGGGTTTATTTTATTACCACAGGTATTAATCTCCAAAGAAAAAATGGCTTGTAAAGTGTCATTGCAGCATATACTTATGCTAACATTGAATAGTGATGATGTGTAAACATTATTCTTAACAGCAATACTAATAATTCTCATTTATTGAGGACTTCCTCTGTGCCAAACAATCTGCTGAATGTTTTCCATTTATTATTTGATTTAATTATACATTAAATCTGTGATCTAAGCATCAATATACCAATTTTGCATGCCAAGATTTAGAAAAGATAAATAAGCTGGAATTTGGCTATCTTTGACTTTAAAATCCAAGTTCTTAATCATTATACATTTCCCGAACAAATGTTTGTTGAGCACATACTACATATCAGAAATTATTCTAAGCACTTAAAATATACCAAAGGGCCATGCCCTTAAAAGGCTTATATTCTAGGAGTATCCATAAAATTAAGTTCAAAAGCCAACTGTTTAACCTCAAATACAGCATACTTCAAAAAACCTAACCTACCTTATTCACCTTATTCTTTAGAAACATTTCTTATATAAAATTAAAATTTAAATTAACCTAAATTAGGGGTTCTTCAACACTTTTACATGTAAAAAATCATCTGGTTATTTATGAAAAAAGCCTTTTCTCTAGGCCTGGGAATTTATGTTCTCAATTAGTATCTCATATTACTCTTTACAGATTGAAGAATACTGGTCTAGAATTCAAAAACTAGGGGATAAATCATTAGTTCTCTGATATCGGGTCATTTCCTACCAAGCCTATATGCTGCTTTCATATCCATCTGGGCAGTTTAAACAAATGCAAACTTGCTCAGGTCCTTCATGGTTCCTCAGGGCACAGAATAGCTAAACTCAAGTTGTTGGTAGTGTCAATTTGAAATTCAAGTTCTTCTCTAGTTGACACTCTACCCTTCTTTCTAACTCTACCTAACATGTTTCCTCAGGTGTCATTCACCAAAACCACCTAGGAATCTTCTTTTCATATCCATGTATATTACCACTTCTGTACCGGAGTCTTATTTATGAATCTTATCCACTCACAATATAGTTAATATCTCTGTATGAGGGAGACACTACTGGACTTAGGCCAGCTCTGAATAAATGTTACATTATTATTAAACAGAAATAATACAGAGGGGCACGTGTGTGGCTTAGTCAGTTAAGCATCTGGCTCTTGGTTTTGGCTTAGGTCATACTCTCATAGTTTGTGAGATCCATCCTGCATTGGGCTCTGTACTGACAGCACAGAGCCTGCTTGGCATTCTCTCAATCCTTTCTCTCTGCCCTTCCCCCACTCACATTTTCTCTCTCTCTCAAAATAAATAAACAAAAAAAGAAATAAAATAGATCAATTAATACTTATATTTTATTTTTTCATATATATATTTGATTTGTGTTTGCACCTAATATATGTAAAGGTCCCCTTATTATTTTGTGAGTTAATATTAGTTTTAGCAAATAACGGTAATATCATATGATTGCGTCAAAACATTTTACAGATATGCTGCAGAGATTTTTGCGTCGAGCAAAATATACAATTAAGCCCTACTCAAATTTTGTTGTTTTCAATGATTAATAGAACGTGTAGTTAACAGTAGGTTGAAGGAAGTTTCTAAAGCTAAATTCTCATATATAAACTTGTATTTTAAAACTCTGAGGGGCAGGCTAAAAATCACTGATGATAAAGAATTGTAGAATTTTTAAATGTTTTATTTATTTTTGAGGAGAGAGAGAAGGAGTGTAAGCAGGGTAGGGGCAGAGAAAGAGGGAGACACAGAATCTGAAGCAGGTTCTAGGCTCTGAGTTGCAGCACGGAGCCCAATGTGGGTCTCAAAATGATGAACTGTGAGATCACGACCTGAGCAGAAGTCGGATGCTTAATCAACTGAACCGCCCAGGCGCCCCAAGAATTGTAGAATTTTTAAAAATATGGATTTACATTTCAGGTTGCAGGCAGCCCACATGTAGGTGGGTTTCATCGGTGAGGGGTCACCAGTGAGAGCCTGAGACAAGTTACCTGTGTGAATTCACAACCTTCCAGTTTTGATCACTTTCTCAGCCTTTTGGAGATAGACACACACTCACAAAGCTAAGGGAGACTCTTGTTAGTTCTCCACTTACAGTCAAAATAAGAACATTGTGGGGTCCAGGCTCAGTCTTCTTAGAGAGAATTTCACACAGAAAGCCAAATTATAATTGGAAAGTTGCTTGTTTAGCAAACACAGAATCAGTTGGGGGAAGAAGATGAATGATTCCAAAATTACGTAGTGTGATGGCAGGCGTAAAATCTCCTGCTCCACTGGGACTGAACGCGTTTAGCCCACAGGTGCTCTTGGATGAGCCAGGCTAAATTCCAACTCTGATTCTTGGCTTCTCCATGATTAGTGATGACTCTCCTTCTTTTTTCAAAAGGTAAGTCAATACCAGTATCCCTTTAGTAGCTTTAAGCTCACCGGTAGGGCTTGAGATTCCAGAACACAGCAATTTTCTACACTGTCATTTGCAGGCAACTGAGCACCAATGTTATGTTGATATTAAGTAAGTGACTGCTATGTGCTGGAAATAGTTTATACTTTTATCCTTTTATAAGAGGGTTATAGTTTAAGCCTCATAGTTTACAATGGTTTCTTTGTGTTACCATGCCAATAGGAAGGCCCAATTATAAATTTAGGAAGTAGAGAAAAGCAAAAAGAGGAAAATAAAAAGCAACCCAAATCTCATATCTGAATACAACTACTCCTGACATTATGGTTTATATGCACTTAGTCTTTTCCTTGTTTTCTCCCTCCAAATTGAAAATACTATTTGTTTTAAAATATATATTCAATATCTGACTATATTCTTATAAAAATTTTGAACAGTGCACATAAGGTTGTTGCCCACAGGCCTGCCTCAGCCACCTGTCTAGAAGTAATCACTTACATTAGTTTTGCACCTTTCAGAACAGTTTCTTTTCAAGTATAAATACATGACTGTACTCTACATATTGCTTTATACCATGCTTTCCATGCATAACTTTATGACCATTTTTCCATGCTATTACAGATCCTTATCCACCCTCATTTGGAAGCTATTATATGACTATACCATTAGTTGTGACAAGTTTAAGGGCATCTTCATATATCTCTAAATATGTATGCAAGCACATACAGGGTAGAATAAACATCAACAATGTCTTTTCCTGACCTTCACCTCTACAGACTACATTATTGCTCTATGTTAGAGTCTGTAAGTAAGAAGAGACATTTTTGCAGATCCTTTTAATCAACATCAGGTCAGTCTTCTAGTCCTGGCAGTTCTTCTGTGGATTATTACAGACGTCTTACAACTGATCTCACTGCCTTGAGGCTTGCTTCTTCCTCTTTGCCCTAAAATCTATGCTCTGTAAGGCTCATTCAAAAACCTGCATCCCATTATTCTTCTACTATGGTCAAAATACCTCAGTTGTTCTCACAACACATGAAAAATAAAATCCAAATGCCTTACTGTGGTTTAAAAAGACTTGGAAGACCTTGCTCTAGTCTACTTTTTCCCATGCCACCCAGCCTCACACGTATCATTGCTTATTTCCTGCCCATGTACATAATACTCCAGCTTTATCAGTTACTTGTCCCCCCAAAGCAGCATTTCTCATTTCTCTTCACATTTCCACGTGCTGCCCCAATTCCTGGAAGGCCCATTGTGCAATATATACATATATTAAACCACTGTGTTACACACCTGAAACTGATATGATGTTATATGTCAATCATATCTTAATGAAAAATAAGTAAAAGTAGAAAAAAACCAATGTTTAGAGGATTTTAACTGTACAAGACTGAGTAAAACCTGCAATTTACACATAGTAGTATTTACTACCCTTGAGTCTCTATCCTTAGCATGTCACAGGGGAATAGCTTATGCTCTTCTAGGGAAGAGGCACCGTGGACACTCATTTTCTTGCACTGAGAAACAGAGATGGTGTTTCATAAAAATAATGTTTCTCACCACTATTTTAAGAAATTCACAAATGAAGACAACTATATGTCTGTGGAATCCCACAAGGATGCCGTGTAGTCAAGGATAGGTCATCTGAACAGTGAAGGGGCTCATTCCTTCTTAGCAATTACTTAGCTTGTACAGAACAGCAATTATTGACCCAAAGCCAACAATCCTAGCTAGTTATTTGATATAGGCAAACTAAGAGCTGGCCATTCACCAATGCCAAGTATTTTTTCTAATTAGAGAAGAAAATTTATTAGACTGGAGGTTCAAACAGAATATTTAGGTGGTTCTTTTACACAGTGGTTCGTCTAATTTCTGAAGTCTTTATGTATAATTAACTATCCTTGGCTTTCTCTTTTCTGTTAATGATACTTAACTTTACAAAAGAAAAGTTAATACACAGAAGGGCCAAAGTTGGCCTTGCATATGAATACAGTGAAAAGAAAACCAAAGTTTGAGTCATTATAAAGAATATTCCCCCAGTATAACACCATGGGAATCCTGGACATTTATTTCTTATGTTTAGCCAGTGTAGATGTGGCTTGCATGAAGGATGATGTGTTAGGAGATAAAAACCAAACATTATTCCAGAGTAAAGTATTTGGCTTAAGGACAGAAATATGGGAGATGAAGAAAAAAAAGCATATACACAAACCAAAAAACCCACAAAAAAAACCCAAAATGAGAAGAAACAAACAAAACACCCCAAACAACACAAAACCTCCAAAGAACATGATTAGATGTGATTAAAACAGTGGCCACCAAGTAAAATCATAGTATAGTTATCATTTTAAACCCATTTTTCCTAATTAGTGAGGACAAAACCCCCACATTTCTTAGCATGACTTGGTCAGTGGCTGTAAAGAATGTCAGCATTATGATTTTTTCAATTAGCATCTTTTTAATGTTTATTAAACAGAGAGAGAGAGAGAGAGAGAGAGAGATTGAATGTGAGTGACTATGGAGCGGCAGAGAGAAAAGGAGAGAGAGAGAATCCCAAGCAGACATAGGATCGATCTCACCACCTTGAGATCATGACCTGAGCCGAAACTAAGAGTCAGATGCATAACCAGTTGATCCACCCAGGCGCCCCTAAATAAGCATCTGAAGGAAAAACGAAACAGACAGGTGCATGTCGAAATTAGTCATGACTCCCTAGTCATCTGAGATGGTTCTCTAGTCATTCTCGATGAACACATAGTTATCCCCTTTCTTTCACTTATAGAGTAAATATCCAGAAAGGCTAAATCATAGTTCTTAATAAACGTAAGACAATAGCAAGTTATACTATGAAAGAAATGATTTCAAAATATACCTATGGATCATACAAGTGATTCTATAACTTTCTTTTCTTTAAAATAAGCAGCCCAGTGTCATGAGGTTGGTTTGTCACTAATTTTATCTACTTAAGAGACTCCTATACTTCTCACATTTTTACATCCTTACAGTATTCAGAATGGCAAGCATCTCTTTCATTACCCAGGGCAGTGGGAGTTGTCTGTATGACAAACTGAAGTCTGGCCTTGGCTCCTTAAAACAGTAGAAAGGCTCTCAGACATCTGAACTCTAAGGTCTTTCAAACTGACAAGCTGAGCAGATCTCATGTAGCAGATTTCTCTTCTGGCTCTGCTCTTGCCCTGCCACCATATGGAACTAGTTTGTCTTTCTCAAAATCACTTGCAGAAAATGCAAAATAACCCCCATGGTTTTCTTTCAAAGCCTGGTAGCAATGACTCAATCTGAGTTTCCCAACACTGCTGTCTCCCAGTTGCTGTTACCCCAGGACTGTCTCTGTTCTAACCACCTCCCTTCCTTATCGAAAGTGCTGGGCACCATTAGCATAGAGACTAGCAGAGCATGCCTTTTAGAACTGCGTGTAAATGATACAGGTGGCAGCGTCTGCTGAAATAAAGAAAATATTTCTCTTGTCAAAACATATATAGAGAAAAGAATGTTTGTTTTAGGCCTTTGGCAAGATTAAGCATTTGTCTGGTGTTATGACGTCATTGGGAAGTATACAAATAATTCGTATTGTTGGGAAAAGGGTGAGAGAAAAATTCAGGAGATTCTAAACTGTTCAAAAATTAGTGGAAGAGAGAGGCTTTGGAGAATGTGGAGGACATGGACTCTTGGAGAGGGATGAAGAGGATATTTTCAATAAAGGGGTTGTGACAGGCACTTGGGTGGCTCAGTTGGTTAAGCGTCCAACTCTTGGTTTCAGTTTAGGTCATGAACTCAGTTTGTGGGTTCCAGCCCCTCATCGGACTCTGCACTGGCAACAAGGAGCCTGCTTGGGATACTCTTTCTCTCCCTCTCTCTCTCTGACTCTTCCCTGCTCAAGCTCTCTCTCTCTCTGACTCTTCCCTGCTCAAGCTCTCTCTCTCTCTGACTCAAAATAAACATTTAAAAACAAACAAAGGTGTTGTGAAATCCATAGCACAATTAAGTTTTGAGGTAATCTAACATTAAAAAACAGATAAGAAAGAAAAGGGTTTTCATCAGTCATTTAAATGTACTGGGAATATCAAATGGAAAGACAGACAATTAAGTTACTTAAATACTAAGCATTTAAGATAGATTTTATTCCTTATTGTATTAGTATTTGAAGCAAAAATTCTTTATGTTTAAAATGCCCCTTTTGTTGCGTACGGGGAGTTCTAGTAGAAATTACTAAGACGAAACCTTGAGATAAAGGAAAGAATATAAATTTATCTTACCACAAGGGGAAACTTGAACCCTATATTAGACTTTGCTAATATTGTAAAATTATCTCTAGTTAAATAATATTTTCTATCTTTTTTCAAAATAGTATCTGTGAGATAAACATCTTATTCTCTCTAGTTTGGGATTGTCCGAAGTGTATCTTGTTCTTTTAAATGATGAGAGCTTTACTGACTCGGTCTCTTTCTCCCTATCTTTACAAGTCCAAAATGAGCCATTCTTCAAGACAAGCCCAGAGATTATACAGGATGCCTTCTCTCTTCCTTCTCCTCTAACTGCTCATTCCATAGATAAGTTGCTTCTCTTGTGGCACATCTCATTTTGCCTGCTTAGTATTATTTACATATGTGCTTTCTCTTCCTTACCATACTGTAAGCTCCTAGTAACTACTCCTATCTCAGCCATCTTTGTGAGCTCCATATACTATCTACACAACAGGCATTCAATAATTATTTATTGAGTCAATTATGAACTAAGAGTTAAAATTGTTTAGAATTTAAGTTTTACACATATCAGGATATGGCTTACATGTAATAATATTTTAACTCTACAATTATGTTTTACAATTCAAGCTCCCTGGGCATTTATTTTCTGATGTAAAATTTGCCTAATATTAATGACCTTAATGATCTCAACAAATCATATTGGGGTACTGCTATAATAAGGATGGAATTCATTTGTATCTATTGATATTTTAAGAAATAACTCATGAAATAACCCATTAAAATAAATACTGGAGAGTCCATATGAGAAATGAGACCATGGTACAAAGGACCTATATCTGTGTGTGTGCCTCTAATGCATAATTCCCTCTAGAACCTAGATTGTCATTTAAAAATCTGTTTCAAAAGTTTTACTTTGGGATGCTTGGGTGGCTCAGTCAGCATCCAACTCTTGATTTTGCCTCAGGTCGTGATCTCATGGTTCATGCGTTAAAGCCGTACATTGGGCTCTGCACTGACAGCATGGAGCCTGCTTGAGATTCTTTCTCTCTCTTTCTCTCTCTGGCCCTCCCCTACTTGTTCTCTCTCTCTCTCCCAAAAATAAATAAATAAAATTTAAAAAATTAAAAAAGAACTTTACCTTCTTTGTTAGAGGACAGAAGGCTTGTTTTCCAATGTTGGATCTAGGGCTGTGACCTCTGTTGGAGGAGGTTCTATTAAGTCAGTGTCATTATGTACAATACTGTTTTTCAACTGTTGGAGCTATATTGTCTTACTCCATAAGTGAACAGAACTATTTATTTGTTTGCAAGAGCCTGTCATTGAGTATGTGAGACAATGGTAGGAACTATCTGAAACAAAGTCAGTCCACCTAAGAAAATATATGTGAATACAGTCTCCAATAGACAGCTGCATGGAGATGATCTTCAGTCATAGATATAAACCTATACATAGAAGGAAAAGTTCAAAAGAAGTTCAAAAGAAAAGAGGGCGCAAGTAGGGTGATTAAAAGACCTAATAATGTTCACTTTGACTAGTCAAAAATTAAGGTTATGACAGAGATTTGAAGATACTTAAAAAGACATAAAGATCAAGCAGATATAGGTGGTATGGTATAAAATAAGTATGAATGAAGAAAATGGCTAATAATAAAGTCATGAATTAAATTTCTTCTTTCTTTCCTTTCTCTCCTCAATTAAATTTCTTCTTTCTTTCCTTTCTCTCCTCATACCCCCCCCCCCCCCCCACAATCGCTTCTGGAGAGGAAGGTTATGGCATGTACACCTGGGCCTCCAGAGTTAGAATAACAGAATAGCGTTTGGAACTTACTTTTCCGGGTTTGCAACCAAACTCATCTTTGTGATCCTCAGTTGCCTCGTCTGTAAAATGACTCTAATAGTATGTATTTTTAATACTGTCCTGAAGATTAAATGAGGTGAGATATAGAAAATCCCTAAAGGATTTTCACATCTACAGTAAATGCTTGATAAATATTAATGGAAAATTAAGCAAAGAAACCAAACTTCCCTAACCAATAATGAAAAAAATACACAGTAGCTCAGGAAACATGAGTTAAATGAATAAATCTAAATAAAATAGAAACATATGACATTGATATAGATAAACTTATGGAGAGTGATGAAAATAATGAGATAGAGATGCAGCTAACTAAAGACATGCATGTAGGTAGTAAGGTGGAGAAATTAAAAATAAAACTTACTCAAATTCATAAGGCCCCATTTCCTTTGAAAATTATTCTCATTTTTATAGAGCATGCTGAATACTAAGTACAAAGAACAAGAAACAAAAGTCTTGCTAACTGACTACCTAGTTTAAGGTCTATATTATTTTGAAACTAGATGCCTGAATAATAATCCTTAAGTTCAAATGTCTATTCTTTAAAAATTAAAATTCCAACCTTTGAGAATTCTCTTCTCATAATAGGGTGCTTTATTGGCTGAATCCAGCATGTGACTTTTTTCCTCCTTTCTTTACCCATAATTGATACTGGGGAAAAAAAAATCCCTGAAAAGATCACCCATAGCAACTCACCCTGTAATTCTCAATCTCCCTCCCCAAAATCTTTCTTCATCACATTCAGTCTTCCTGAATTGGCATCATTTGTTCTCAGATGGAATTAGATCATTGAGGAATCAGCAGAATAGCTGTATATCAAACTAACCATAATGCTAAGAAGGGGTGTATTATCTTATTTGCTTCTTAAACCGCAGATGCCCTGAGGTAGCTACGTTATTTATTTTTGATCACGGTTAGTGGAAGATGTGTAACTGTGAAAAATGTTTGAGATAGTATTGATCATGGGAATCTGTGCTTTGATAAAGAAAGATAGATTTCCAGTTTCATTCATTCTCTAATTCTGATTGTTTTACATATTGGTTTTCATTATACATGCATAAGTTGCATGGTAATTTTCCATCTATTTCTTTTGACAGCATACATTTTCATGTTCCTCCCTTGATTTACAAATATTACTATAAAGTGGAACTTTGTAAAAATCAGTTTATCAACCACCCAGGTTTTCCCAAGCTCTTGGCACTGGAGACACTGTTACTGGCTACCCCTGTCCTAATTCCAGTGAAAAATAGTTTTCAATGTCTCAATGGCATGAAGGTTGCCTGTGTTCAAAACCCAAGATAAATCCTTCCTCTAAAGAAAACATAGAACTCACAAACTGTTATTTTTGTGCCTCTACATAGTGCTGAGAGAGTATACTCTATTCCGTACATGTAAAAGTAATTTTCATGAAGTTGTGACAATGAAATCAGACCTCCCAAAGTTCAGAAATATACACTGTGCTAATTTTCCAGTTTTAGTTCTAAATAAAGCAGGGTTCTTCCAGTATTCATTCCTCCCCTTTCCTAAGAATACGTAGGAAAAATGAATGCCAAATGAATTACATGTCACTAAGACCTCTGCAAAAAAATAAAAACAAAAACAAAAAAACCAATCCCGTAAACATATTTCAATTCCCCCAGGGTCACGTGTGGCTGATAGAGTCAGCTCCTTGTGAGTGCCTCACTGACTGGACACCCTTCTGGTGCCTAAAAGACCCGACCCATGGCCATATCAAAGAGTTAATGGTTTGGTTTTGTTTTGTTTTGTGCCAAAAATTAAGACCTTGTAAAACTTGTGATTTAAATTGGTGATTTTTTTAAGTATAAGCAGGTTCAAGAGAGGTAGGTTTGTTCTCATTTTAATTTCTGTTTAAAGAGCAGCAAGAAACTTTCCAGCATCCCCTAGAGGAAGACAGAGGGGGAAAGGACAAGTAGAATGTTGAAAACCATTGAGAGGCATTGTCTGAGGGTTTTTTTTGCAAAGAGGAAATACTTTCTCTTGTTGTACTTGGATAATGTGTTGCTTTAAGCTCTGCAAATAAGGCTCCAGTGTGCATAAGCAGATTCTTCTGTTGACCAAAATCATCAGTGTGCTTATTTCTCTTTAAAATTAGTATAAGATAGTATCCAAAATCCTTATCATGGAACATGGCCTTCTGTTTTCTGTAGCACAAGGAACTCCCACATACGAGATACTTGCTATTCTCTGCCACATCTGGGTCTTTGTCCACATTGCTTCTCTGGCTGGAATCTATGACCTTTCTCCTTCTGCCATCATCCTCCACATTTGCTCTACAAACACCTACTCACGTTTCAAAAATCCCTAAGGATTTCCTCTATGAAGCTTTTGCTGGTCAACTTTAATCTCCTCCAATGCATCCCATCCAACCTCAACTCCAGCTGAATAGACCACTTTTCTTTACTGCCCAACTAGAGTCTAATTCCAAGTGTTCTAACCCAAGGACTGTGAGTATGGAGATGAATCACACAGAAATATAAGCAAAATTTAGTTTTTTGCAGTTATTCTGGGAGAAGATCCATAGTGCCATCAATTTTTTAAAAGGTCCATGATTCTTTGATTAAAAAAAAAGACATGCTAAAACAGACTGCGACTGCAACTTTCGTTTGAAGCCAACTATATCATGTTTTCTTACGTCATCTAAACGACCAGCACCACAAGACCAGCAAGCATGGTGTCTCCTTTCAGATTCGTTAAAGGTTTAGCTCTGCATCAACATCACCTGAGTGTAGAACTGACCTATATAGGTCCCATATCAAGGACAGAATCTCTGGATATGGAACCCAAAAATCTACACTTTAAACAAACACCCTAGTTGACTCTATGCACACATAAGTTTGGAAATGACTAAATAGTATTTGGGAAATA
This sequence comes from Suricata suricatta, assembly GCF_006229205.1. Lineage (NCBI taxonomy): Eukaryota > Metazoa > Chordata > Mammalia > Carnivora > Herpestidae > Suricata > Suricata suricatta. The sequence goes on along the minus strand of NW_021869325.1, from coordinate 635,266 downwards.
GCAACATGGTACTTAGCAACATGATAAATGTTTGATGACTAGGTAGCTCGACAAATAAATGAATGCAGACCCTGATTTCAAAATAATTATAATAACTTTGAGAGAGTAATTTTAGTGAAGTTATATAGATTAAAGCAAAATTATACCCAGTTAAGAAATGAACAAAATAATAATATATATTAGACAACTACATATTTAAAATTATTGTTTTTTAATAAGCCAAGGACAAATTGACTTAATGTTTCTGATAATCAGAGTTTCTTCTGGATTAGAAGATGTCAAAGAAGCATACAACATTCAGATGTAGTTCTTCTGCTAAGAACACAAGGTGTACTTTAAAAATCAGATTATAAATAGGTACAAACTATTTATTAGATCTCTAACCATATCTATTATTTTTAAAGCAGAGTTCATTAAAGTAATTCTTTTATAATAATGATATCTCAAAATTTGTATATAATGGACTTTTGATCTTCAGATTTAGAAAGTTCCCTCTACCACTGATTATGAGGGTATGTGAGGGAAAGGAATTTGAAGCCTGAAGATGAATAAAACGAAAAATCTTTATGCACTTATTTAGTTGAACTTCTAACTGAATCAGGTAATAAAATAGTATTTTTGATTCTTCCAACAGAGAATAAGCAGATCAGCATAAACACTTATGAGATACTTTTTTCTCTCTAGATAATTTCTTTTTTAAGAGCCTTTACCCATTTCAATAAGAAACATCAGAAAACCATCGTAAATAATTATGCCAAGTATCAACAAATAGCAACATTATGATGTTAGCATGAAGAGACATATCTAAGCACTTTGCAAATATTTTAAATATTTAGCTAAATACTTTACTATTAAAGTTGAAAGTTATGATGCTACTATTAAAACAAAATTTGTATTAGATGCATTTAATGTTGCTATTTGTTGATACTTGGCATAATTATTTACAATGGTTTTCTGATGTTTTTTATTGAAATGGGTAAAGGCTCTTAAAAAAGAAATTATCTAGAGAGAAAAAAGTATCTCATAAGTTACAGGGTAATAAATATTTTATATCATCACTGTCACAATTTTGAAATTTCTACTCAAAATTATAATTAACTAAATTTTGTAATTTTCATTAAGCTCTCAGTTATTCACTCAAGATGAATTCTATAAAATCAAAGTTTACTGTCACCTAGTGGCAGTTTATCCAAATTGTAGGCAGAGAACCTAGTTCTTGTAACCAAAAAACTACTTATCAGTGTCAACAACATAGTATCCATTTTCAAGATCAGTCAGCCTAGAGAACAAGGTACATTGACTGTCTGTTTTGTTAATATCTTATTTCATTTGCTTGGCATCATTCAATACAGAAATTCTTGCACATCATTCACAGGTAAAGAAAACAAAACGAAACAAAACAAAACAGAAGAGCCTGGAGTTAAGTAGATAAGAGAAATGAATCTCATCCAAACAACAATCCAAGACCTAAAAGACATAGCACTTTATGAAAGTCTTACATGGAAACTGGCATATACCACTGCTCTAAACCATACACGTCTGAAGGTAGGAATTTTGATTGAATTTCCAGCATCTAGATCAATAATTACCAAATAGTAGCCAGCTGTCTGTTGAATGAATGACAACAAAAAATCTTTGTTGATATGTCTTTCATATATTTATAAGACAGCATTTCCTTTCCAGGCGCATGTCAATCTAGGGAAGAGCCAAATAATAGTCAATCACAACCCAGTGTAATAAGAAGTCTGATAAAGATAGGCACAGAGCACAGTGACAGCAGAGAGAAAGGGGTCCTTATCCCATCTAGGAAGCAGAACTCTTCAGATAGAGCCAAGACTTGAAGGATAATGAAAATCAAGTCAGTTATAGAGTTGCGAAGCTCTTAAAGAACAGGGGTTTAGTTCTGTGGGTTTTGCTTCACTCATAATGCCTTGCATTTTGTTGTTGTTCATTTTTATTGAATGAAATTGATCAAAACACTGAGTGAAAGAAATTTACTGAAATATGAAAGGCCGTTTCAGATGAGCTGCGCTCAGAAGCCATCACTCCTGAATCTCTTCCATATTATGAGTTGTCTGGCTGTCCTCTTTGTTCTTGGCATTATGCTTTGTCCCTGTCCCCTTATACTCCATGCTTAGGCAACAGCTAACCATCTGCACCAAACTAAACATATGTCTAGCAAGACATACTGGGTCTCTTTTATAGGCTTAACATATGCTATTCCCTCTTCTGCTTCCAATTTTGACTATTTTTCTAGCTAATTCCAATTTGCCATTTGTATGTCAACTTAGGCCACCCCGTGGAAGTTTTCCCAGCTTCCCATATTGGTTAGGTCCCCCTATTCATGCCATACTTGGTTTTATTAGTGAGCTCACTGTGTTCATGGCATTGGAACTACCTGTTTGTCTATTATCCACCCCTTTCCCATCCTCATTACACATGTGTGTGTATGACACATACATATATGACTGTGCTGAATCTCTGTGGATATTTTATGTTAGGATATCACATACTAGAATGTAACAAATATTTCATTCCTTGAAAACAGAGCCTTCATCTTTTCAGTGGTGGACAGCACTAGGAGGACCCCCAGCAGCGGGATCATGGGATATCTCTCTAGACTATTTCCTGGAGGCAGTGCTAGCTGGTTCTGGGAACCCTCACAAACCTAGAAGTTTCAAGAATAGCAGTTGTCTGAATCCCAGCAATTCTAGAGCAGGAATCCTCTGGGAATCTTTAGACCTAACAGGACTGAGGCATTTGTTTTGTTGGCTTAGCAAAATCCAGGACTTCCTGACCATTAGAAGACCTGAAGAGGTACAGAGTGACTTTGTAAGATCATGCCTTTCTCTTCTGAATATTTTATCTCAGTCACAGAGTACAAAATACAAATTTTGCTGAATAAAACAAGTATTTCTCTGTTTCAGGAAGTAACTATAACAAAAGTTGTAGTCTAAATATAGTAAGATAACCCCCACATTGGAGAAATTATTTAAAAACACAAATAAAATGATCTAAAGCTTTAAGCTTGGAACCTAGCCTAAAAATTCAAGAGGGTAGAAACGGCCAGAGGATTCCCTATACATTTTTTTATACCTTGATCAGTCCAGAACTGCTGTAAAAAATAACTTTCCTCTTGGTATTTCAACACATCTGCTACTGGTTCTAGCCAGGACCATACAGCCCAGAGGATCAGATAAATGAAAAACATTTCACTACAAACAGTAAAACAAGTTTTGCAATACCTAAAAAATGCAGGGCTTAAATTTACGAGGGAGGCTCGAGAGAATTCTTTTCAATCTACACTAATTTGTATTGTCCTTGAAATACATATGTGGCATGGGAGTACTTTAATGATAACAAAAATAAGATTTTGGAATTGGAAAGATTTTATCCTTACCTTCTCCTTTTACTTCTGAGGACCTGAGATTTGGAAAAGTGAAGAAACTTGTCCAAGGTCATTCAGAAAATAACTACTCATCCAAGTCTAGAATTCATGACTCTTAAGTCCCAATATAAGGTTTTACCCATTACATCAAACTCTTCCCCACTAAAGATGTTGGCCAAAAGTAAATTTTGTACAGAAAGATATTTAATGGCTAAATTATTTTCAAGGTGTTAGTTTTGACAATTTTTTTCAAACATTCCATTCATCTCATGTGGAATCTCTTCCAGAACAAGGTTTTAACGCAGACATAGTTCCACCCTGAAAGTATCATTCATCCCCAACAAACTACATGGGGATAATAAAATATGAACAATATTCCTAAATTGTGCATCAGTATTATAGTAGGATTATAATTATAAAATGAACATTGTAAATGGTTAAATATTTATATTCATACTTTATTAATATGGATTTTCTGTTGGTTCAAAAAGGGGCTACCTTTAAGTTTGTCATTATATTATCTGTGATAAAGGATTTAATAATCTAGTTAATACCATGGAAAGGTAAAATAATTAACTTTAGAGAACAAAGTATAACCAAGAATAGAGAAAAATTAACATGCAAAATCACTTGTTTAATGAAACATGTTCAATAAACTATGCCTTCCTAACAAGGCTGAAATTTTTTCATATAATTTTCCTTTCCATTTTATACTTTAAGTAGTAAAACTAAATTTTCTCCAGTTGGTAAAACTTTACTTTTTTAGCTATAATAATGTAATACAATTATTTTAAAACTATGCTTTACAAATGTGTGAGGTACTAGCAAGGAAAGGGCTGAAAGGATATTGTAGTAGGTCCCCATAAACACTTTAATCAAAATAGATAAGCTTTATGGGCTTTATACCATATGATATTTTGTAAGGGTTTTCTTTAAGAGATTACATATTCCATTGCAGAAACAAAAACAAAACCTTAAGTGAATTAAATTTAGTCCAACCAATAATGGGACAAAATTGACTCTGTACCTTTGGATGTGATAAAATGGGAAGGAAGTATATAATACCGTTTATATAGCATTCTTGCCAAAAAGATTTAATTTGAATCTTATCAGGAAGAAATAATAATGTAAATCCAAAAAGGCACATGTATAATGAAAATTGACTGGGATTCTTTAAAAATATTTATGGTAGGTATGTGGTAGACTATTCTAGGTAAAAGTTGACTAAAGACATCATAGATGTAATTAGTGAACCTGGACTGGGTCCTGAAGCCAAATTAACAAATAGACAAAAATCCCAATCAGCAAAACATTTCTGGGACAGTGGAGTATGGATTTCAATATAGAAATACAATTAATTTTTTTATTGAAACCAGTGATACATTTCTTGGGTGTGATGAAAATTGAATTAAAAACACATAAATATTTTTTCTTAGTTGCATGACATTTATATTTATCCAATACTAAGTATGTTTGCATACTCTTTTTGATTGGATTTCAATAACAAAATCGTGAGGATGATAGGAGGGAGGACATTATTACCAGTTAAAGATGAGAAAACTGAGGTATTAAAGTAACAGGTAAATTGTCCATGTTATATAGCTAGATGATACTACTATTGACTTGGTTAATCTGGGAACTATGTTTCCAGGATTTCCTTCCATGTATGGGTCTAAGTTAGAGTTCTCCAAAAGAGGATTTGGTGTGAGATTGGGAAGGTGGGAGTGAAGCAGGGGCCTGAATCTGCCCATCAGTCCATATGGCAGAGATGCCTGGCAGCTCCGTTTGTCCTTTTCCACTCTGCATGCAGCCTGCCTTCCCATGCTGTCAGTGGTCCCAGACCTGCCACCAGATGCTTGATTGGTAGCATCGCTACACTGAAGTAACATCTTTCCTTAGATCTCCTCCTTTGGGGTCCTCCTCTGGTGGCTGGACATGCTTGTTTTCTTGGGTTTCCCCGCAAGCTCCAGCTGGTCCACAACTATGCTGGGACCTTCACCTTCCAGACCTTCACCACCCCAGCTCATCTCATAGCTGTGCAAAGGGTAACCTGTATAACAAATCTCTTATTTCCACAATGCTGATCATGGCTCTCTTTTTCTGAACACGGATACAGCCAACTTGGTTTTATGGATATTGAAGCCAGACTTCACTATTTAATAGCTTCCACACCTTCTGATTCCTATTCCAAAGCACTTTCTAATAGATCACAGCATCTCCCCACACCCACAATTAATCTGTTATTTTAAAAGCATTTGTTGTGGTGGTGGTGGTTGTGCATTTGCTTTTTTAACTCTGAGTATTGGGACCAGCAAAGTTTTCATGAGAAGTAAAAGGTCACTGTAAGCCCTAAACTGATGTTTCCACCAATTCGATATTTCCTCTTACTGTGGTTTTTACTAGAGAGATCAAATTTATCAAAGAAACAAAGGGGCATAAAATAAAAAAGAAATATATGCTTACAAGCAATTCTATTTTAGAAAATAATTTTTGAGCTGCAAGTAACTGTACAAAAAATTTATAGGACAGAAAATTGAGAATAAGAGATAAGATAATGCCCAAGGGCATTCAAATTACTAAAGACAGAAATAGTCTTTAATTTCTTTAAATTTTCTTTAAAATTCTTTAATTTCTTTAATGTCATTAAAATAATCTTTAATAGGATCAGAAGAAACGAATTTTATCTGTTAGAATGTGTACTTGGAGTGTATTTACTTCTAGAAATTGACTTCTGAATTTCTCTTTATTGATGGATGGTCATATGGGGGACACTTATGAGATAGAACCTCAAGTAACTCCTACTGATATTAGTCCCTGTGGCCATGTACCATGCTTAGTTTCTCAAGGGATGCATAGTGTCTGCTCACCAAATATTAGCTATTAACTATCACTTAACATTTTGGCTAACTTAGGTATGTATCTTGAATTTTGATGAAAAGGGTTCCTATTCTCAGGAAGTTTAGAAATAATAGAAAAGGGAAACACACAGTTATTTAATAAATACTTGTTAATGACTTATGCTAGAATGTGGATACTGGATAGTTCTTCACAGACCCTTTATGGAAGTATAGGGGCACAAAACATCCAAATTGGCCTGAGAGTGAGGGTGATGCATTTCTCTGGGGAATCAGTGTAGGGAGATGTATAGGGAAAGGCTCTCCAGATCATCCTTATGGCAGAGTGAAAAAAGCTGGGCTGAACAGACAGAGGATAGTTTCATACACAGTCACAGTACAGAGCTTGACTAATCCCAAGTGGTATTCTGGACCTGGGATGGCCCTTCAGAAATGTCCCAAACTGGGGCAAGGGGTGTAACTTTATTTATTCCTATAATGCAATGTGTCTGCAGGACAGGGACCTTGGGTGATGTGACTTTCTTGACCTACAGACAATGCTCAGGCAGGAGACCCTGCCTACAGACCATAACTCAGCAATATTCCTAAAAGGTGAGAGAAGGAGCGCTATAGTTCTGGAGGGAGTCCAGGGGTGAGTTCATTCCAACACGTACCGTAAGAGGTGACAAGGAAAACTCCCTGAAATAAAGAAGAATCTTAAGGATTTAAAAGATGTCTCTGAAGTCAAGTTTACATGTGTGGGTACCAATATAACATAACCAAGGACACAGAAGGTTTAAGGAAATTGCACGTAGTTTCTGGAGCATAATCATAATGAGGAGTATGTGGTCAGGCGAGGTGGTTGGGAGGGTGTATTAGTGATAGCTGGCAGTTGTCAGGAAAGCATATTAGTGACAGACTTTCATCTGTAGATATTTGAAAATTGTTGAAACATATGAAGGAAGGCAGAAACCAAAGTCAGATTATCTTTCAGAAAAACCATCCCAACAATAGTGTGGATGATACATTTGAGAGCATCAAGATTGGAGGCAAGAAAACTGTACAATAGTTTGGGTGTTAGATGATGAGGACCTGAATAACACTCCCTCTCTAGAGGAAGTATTTAATAATTTCACATTAATTGTGTGTTATTTTACATGATGTGTTTATCATGACACTCTCACATTATTTTTTCCTTATATATATTCTCCTGGGTTCCACAGACTTTATTTTCTATCTAAGAAAATTATTTGGAGTTTCCTTAGAGAATAAAAGGAAAGTATGTGTATTCTATGTACATTTGTAAGCTTATCTACCCATTCAACAACACTTACTTTTATCAGTTTGTGTCCAGAGCATGAGAAAAATGTTTTAAAATTAGATTTATACAGTATGACCACTGTCATACTGTATATGGAATATAAGAAATTCCAAAATAAAATTTGTTAAGATAGAATACTTTAAAAAAACACAACTCTCAAAAAATCATCTGAATTTAATTTGGAGGAGGAAAAAAATATAGAAAATTTTAAAATGAAAACCAAAAACCTAACATGAATTCCATAGTTCTGTTTTTAGTTGATATTTACTTGAGTTTGAGCAGGTCAGTTGACCAAAGTCTCATTTTCTTCATATTTAACATGTGTCTAGTAATACCTACCTCAAAAATTCACTGCAAAGATTGAATAAAGTGTTAAAAACCATTTCATAAGTTGTAAAACTCCACACAAATGCTAGTGTTAATCCTTTTAATGAGTTTTCACAATGAGAAATTTCTTCTTAATTCAGAAGGAAGAGAAATAAGTAGATGAGAAGCAGAGGCAAAGCTGGGTATCTGGGGGTCTAACTTCACACCATACCTGGTGTTACTGGGCTTGAGTGAGTGATGCTATGGGGGGAGGGGGAAGTCACAAGTGTGTACTCCCTTTTCAAGCTTCTGTCTGATTTTCTTAGAAAGAGTAAGTAGGACCATTTTATAGTGTGCTTATTTTACGTAAGATTTCACCAGAACAGGCATTATGTTTTAATGAATTCTAATCTACCATTTGATGTCAATATAAATCTTATGCTGAATTACATGAGAAGGTGATGGTTACAGACTTATTTTCTGCTGGGTCCTGGCTAGAGAGAGGGCCACAGGCACCAACTTTATTACAGCAGCATGGCTATCAAGGTTCATGATTCTCTCAAGAAAGAAAACTAGGGATCCCAGAGCGCATGCCTTACTCTATCTGGGAAGACCTGCTTTTCAATCATAGATCTGTGGCATATGCGTGAAGATCAGAATCATACATGGAAGGAATGGGAAATGATCAGTGAGGGCAGTGGGGCATTCTAAGCAGAAGTAAGTGCTCCTTCCTCACACAGACGCCAGAAGGACATTCATACCATGCCCCCTGAGGCTACTTTGGACTCTGAGTCTTCCTAACCCTGTCCGTGTGCTCTTTATCTTAACACCACCTTAGCCTCACAAGCACATGCATATGCACACACACACATATACATGAACACGCGCGCACACACACACACACACACACACACACACACACACACACCTACCTACCTACGAAGAACTGAGAGACATTTTGGAAATGAACCAAAGCAAATTCTTCAGGAGCCTAGAAAAAGACTTGACTAATTATTTGCTAGTCTTATTGTCAAGCTGTCTGACATTAGCCAAGTTCCATCTAGTTTCAAGTTTCAGGTCAAAACATTGACATAAGAGTACCCCTGATGCTTTACAATGGTTTCTCTTATTATAAAACTCGCCAAATATTGACCTCCTTGGAAACATTTCTTCTTACACTCCATTGCATTTTATAAATGTGTCTTCTTTGGTTTCTTGAGTTGCCATTATGTACACCCTCACTACCCTTCCATGAGACGATGAAAACTCTGTAGACCTATTTCTCATCCCTCTGTTGTGGTGACATCACCAGTGTTTGTTTAAAAAAATGATCCTTATGTCTCTAAGGATCCAATCCTATACAAATCCATTAAAATAAAATGAGATATATTCATGAAAGTGTTGTAGATACAAATCCTTAAAGAACAGTATGTCTCAAAAAGACATAAGCAGCAGAAACATCTGAACTACAAGAGGGCCACACAGGCTTGAAAAACAGGAGAAGGCTTTGGTTGCTGTCACTGCATTTTGCTTGAAGCTATATGCCAACCCTTTAATGTACATAATCATGTTTCCAAGACGGATGTAGACTAGCTACAATAGGGAGAGTTAAAAATCATTGCAACATTATTTTACTGATTATGAAACTCTGTCACACGCAATTATTAAGGACTTATGTGCCAAGTATTGCATTAATGGGTAGTGATATAAAAGTAATAGAAATACGTTCCCAGCTGTCAAGCAATGCCAGCCAGTTATTTAGTGACCTAGTTCGTTACAACGCTGGACTATTAGGTCTGGGAGACTAGAAATCTCATCACCAACTGCAAAATTACCAGAGCCTGGTAGGTTCCTAGAACACAGAAGTAACACAGTAAGGGTTTGGGGAATGAATTTATCATTCTGCATTACTTGCTTAGCCATCTTTTAATGTTCTTTTCTGTACAGTGTACAAGCTGCTCACTGAAAAAAATATCAGGGATGTTAACAAGAAAGTGTAGAATTTGTCAATTTGTACATCTATAATGATGTATTGTGTATATTGATGCCATTGTTTGAATTTATTTTTGCCTTTACATTATTTACCAAAATATTCTAAATTATGCTTCACCTTATCTTTTACAGAAGTCATATAAAAACAAAAATTTACCTCCTCATTGTCACTTTCCAAATAATGTGAAAAATAACAATTTAAGAAAGGGCAATAAAATGTAAGTAGTAAAATCACAGGAAGGAGTACTTATTCCAAGCCACTGACTTTGAGTCAATTTTCTGCCACCAATTTTATAGGCATGAATTCACTGCACCTACTTCATCACAATAACAGCAATAAAAACTACAACAATACTATTGTACTTGTTTAAGTTCTCATCCTCTAATATCTGAGCCAACATCAAAACAATCTGTGAAAAATCAAATTTAAAGCTTTTAAGAAGTCTTTACTGAGATTTTTGTATCATTATCATAGGTCTAGAGGACCTAATTCTCATTCTGAAGGATACCTTTCATCATTCTGTCTTTCACACCTTCCCCCTGAAACTAGTAAGTCGGGCGGCCCAGGGCAGGTGGGAGCTCTGTCGGAGGAGGACCTACCTGTAGTTCTGCTTTTCATTTCCTATGTGGAACCGGTCATATTGCGAGTAGGCTCGGTTTCCCTCCCAGTCCATCAGCTCGATTCTCAGTGTGTACTGCCTCTGGCTGGTTATGGCAAAAATAAACTCATTCCCCAGCCAGTACTCGCCAGAGGGATTTCCAAAACCCTACAAAAGTAGATAGAGACGCAGCTGTTACTTCAGAGAAAACCTCTTATAATGTTCAGTATTAATTATGTTCTAAATAATAATAAAACTTTCATTAAAGGTAAAGATATTTTTTCCACACTTTTCTTCCCAATTACTAACTCAATACGTTTCTGCTACATTTCTCTCCATTGAGCCTTATATCTAATTCTTATGACAGTAAAGGCTGATATGCAAATCTGTATGGGTAAAATGATTTCAGATTAAGTGTATCCCGTTAATAGGTTTCACTAGCAAACACTTCTCCATCACAACCTGCTTTTGAAAATGTTTCTAAAATACTAATTAATGGAACATTTTGAACATAATTTGAGTGTTTCAATGAATTATTATTCTTGCACAAGTTATTTAATGAAATTATTATTGTTTTTGTTGTTGTTGCTATTATCATTTTTCAGGAGTCAGATTATACTCAGATAACAACTTAAACATATTACTAGACCTTTGAAATTTCTAGGTTTAACATTTTCTTTTTAAATGTTAATGAGCAAAACTGTAAAGCCAGGAGTGGAACCATTTAAATGCTCTCCTGTTATGGATTTGGGTTTTGAGGCAGAAGGTTGACATGTAAGAGCTAGTGAGTGAGCCTAGTGGCTGCTTTGCACCTGAATCTTAACTTGCCTCTTATTCTCATTAGGCCAATTCCAGTCATGGTTGCTAAATGTTCAAAAATAGGTTTTTTTGTGGTTTAAAAAAAGAGTAGTCCCCCAAGGAAAGCCAACTCTTAATGTTGGTGATGTGAGTGATAGGAAAATAAAGAACCCTTGGAAATGGCTGGCATTCTAGATTAGGGTATCCAGTTTTTGAACCCTCAAAAAGTATTCCTTGGCAATGCTTTAAGTTTAATGTAATTCTTGAACTACATGTTTGTCTTACTGACCAAACTGTGAGCCCCGTGAGGACAGAAGCTGTCCTGTATTTGTGAAGCCTCAATGACTGCAGGGTGTTGGCAGGTACCAGGTACTCCATATGCTTTATGGAAGTTCAAAGGAGAGGCCTTGGCCACTGAGATGAAGGTGAAGCTCCAGTGGGTACAGAAAGTGTGAGAGCTAGAATTGCTCTATGCCCGGGCCCAGCTGGAGCTGGAGGTGAGCAAGGCCCAGCAGACAGCTAAATCTAGGCGAAGTTCAAGCACATGGCAGAGGCCCTGGACCCCAGCACCATCAGGGACCTTGCTGGGGCTGGGCCAGAGATACAGGTACAACTGCTCCAGAGCCTGGGCCCGAAATCAACACTCATCATTGTAAGCTCTACTCCCATCAACCTCTTCAACACAGCCTTGGGTCCACTGGGGCTAGGGGTCTGAGGCCCGGGCCAAAAGGAAGCCATACGCTCAGCCCCGGAGAGGGCTTGCTTCTCTGGTCTCCCCCTGCCCCTGAAGCTCTTGGATTCCACCATATTGTGCATTACCTCCATACTGCACTGACCAAACCCTTCTGGGCATTTCAAAACAAAACAAAACAAACAAAAACCACATAATTCTTATTATAGGCAATTTGGCTGAGTCTTGGAGGTGGTTTTTAAAGCGCCCACTGAATCACAATCATTGGAGCTCTGGCATAAAACAAATCCTGGCTCCACATTGAATCAAAATATTTGAGAACCAGCTCCAGAAATCCATATCCAGACAACCTCCCCATTTGTCCCGTGCACACTGATATTTGGAAGACACATGCCCAGCATTGCAGGGTGTCCTCTGATGTTTCAGGAGGAATCAGATTCTGCTGACTGAGGTAATTGTTTATAGAGGTTTTACTTTATCCATATTAAGAAGGGTGAGGGTGGTACTAAGATAATCATAGCAGTTCTCACTTTCTCAACACAAATGGCAGAATTCGAAAACCTTGTTTCTTTTCAAATTTAATGTATATCAACTTTATAGAATTATAATCACAGTAGAAGTGTTCTTAACTGATTTATCCTTTAACAGACTTAACACACTCCTTGTTTGAAATATATTGATTCACAGGGATGCCTGGGTGGCTCAGTTTAAGTGTCAAACTCCTGATTTTGGCTCAGGTCATGATCTCATGGTTTGCGAGTTCAAGCCTTGCACTGGGCTCTAAGCTTGACAGCGCAGATTCTGTTTGGGATTTTCTCTCTTCCTCTCTCTGCCCCTCCCCTGCTTGTGTGTGTGCTCTCTCTCTCTCAAAATAAATAAACTTCAAGACATATAGATAGACACCCAGAGTATACTAAATGCACTAAATACATTTGTGTACTACTGTCTGCCAATTGAGTTACTTACGAAACATCAGTTGTGTTTGGTCCCCAAACCATTTGTGCCAGTTTTGTTATTGTAATAATAATATTCATGTTATGTAAATAAGTTAATATTAGTGGGGAAAAGGGTCATTTATTTTGTTCTGTTTTGTTTTTGATAAAACCTAATTTAAGTATTAGGTTTGCTCAATAAAAGCAAATCACTAAAAAAATGCTTTACAATTATGTTTGTCACAGTTACTCTAAAAGACTAGAAAAATAATAAAACATTAGAAGATTTCAACCGACATTGCTTTGTCAGTGTCTTACTTGCTCTAGTTAAAACAAAATAGAAGACAAAAACAAAAACAATAAAACAGAAGGTAGAACTTTTATGCATTTAATTATGGGAAAGTTCTAAGAAAGATCCACTGACCCAGAATTCCAGACTTTGGCCCTACATTTTCAAGAACATGTCAATGAATATGTAATTTTATACTTAACATTAAAATTCATTAGCCTACATAAGTGCAATTTTGAGATTATTCACCAAATTTCACTTAGTTTTTAATTAACTTAATCCTCTTCATTCGAATTGCTCCCCTGAAGCATATATTCTCCCCCGAAGACCTGTTGCTCAGAGCGAAGATATAGGACCCCCCAGAGGTCAGTATTCCAGGGCTCTCCTGCTTCTCTGTTCCCGAGATGCAGAAGTCATACTTTGCCACAGTTCCACAGTGGCAGATAATATCAGAGCAATTTAGGATGTGCTAAGAATTTTACACATTTTTGTGGCAGTGAGGCTACATACCAGACAGAAGAGTGAAGCTTACCTTCTCCAATAAATAAGCAAAACAGAAAGCTACAGGGCACTGAAAGTCAAAGAATTTGCACATTCTCAGTTGCAGCAGCCACTGGAGGAGAAAAAAGTCTGCTGGGATTTTTCCTTGCATTTCCTTCTCAGCTGAGACATGTCAGCTCTCTAGTCACTTGAGGATTCCCTCTGGTGCACAGTTAGGAGGGATTCACAATTTCACTAAACGTGAACAAGGAAGCTGGGAATGATGAAGTGCTAAGGTTTAGGTCACATATTTCCACGCTGCTGAAAGCACCGGAGGGATAATACTGCCCAGCTTCCCCAGGGAAAAGGGCAGTGATCTCCAGTGAGCCCCAGAAACAGATTCGGGTCATTTCTCTCAGAGCCTCCGTCCCCAGCGTGGCACGCAGGCTTGTACTTCCCTCTAAGTGGAGATTAACATCCCTTCCTAAACAGTTTGCTTTTTCTGAGTGAAAACAGAAGAAGAAGCAACTGAAAAGAAAACAACAAAATCTGATTTTAGAAATAAAAATTCTATTTCATGCACCTTGCCAGATAAACTGTTTAAACATGCTCTGTGGTGGGAACAAGATGTTTGGCTACAAGGAATCAAAACGGCTATTAGAAAGACAGGGTAGGAAAGGAACTTTCTAAAAGCGAAGTGCAGCCATGCAGAAAACACTGTTTCATCATGAAGATGAAAAATAAGTCAAAGAAAGGAAAATGTTTTCCCACATTAGTAAACTGTCCTTTGGATAGATTATCAGGCAGACTACAGTACAGATCTGATGCCTAGGAATAAAGGCTTGGCTTTGATTAAATACCTTCTACTCCCTATCTCTGCTCCACGCTGAAGCATTGCTTTGCCTCATATTTGCTGTGGAATCTCTGATTGTTAGTTTTTAGCTTCAATTTCCGTATCTGCAAAACAGGGATTAAAAATGCCCTTTCCCTATATAATGTTGTGAGAAAGAAATTAATATATCTAAAGCATTTAGCTCAATGTTGATACATTAGAACAACAAAAATCTAGTTGTTGTTCAAGGATACATCACAGTACATAGTGATGTTCTCTTTATCTGCCTCTCTCCCACCAGACTGAGCTATTTGAGGAGAAGGTTTCGTTCTACTCTGTACGAGAGAGGGAACAAAATCAATCCAGGACCAGGTCTTAGCCTGAAAATGAATAAGGGGATACTGAAACAATTATTTAAAAGGTTTTTAGAAACTAGGAACTAATGTATTCTTATGACAAGTTGAATGTTGGTTCATATAAATAAGTACTGTCATTTTAATCCAGGAATTATTAAATAAGAAATTAGGGGTGCCTGGGGGGCTCCATCAGTTAAGTGTCTAACTCTTGATTTCAGGTCATGATCTCATGGCTCATGGGATCGAGCCCCCACTTCCGGCTCCACACTGACAGCACAGAGCCTGTTTGGGATTCTCTCCCTCTGTGCTCTCTCTCAAAATAAATAAACATTTTTTAAATAAAAAAATAAATAAGAAATTAAAACCAACTGGTTGATACTGGTGCTAACTCATGACGTAAACCAAGGTGTAGACTACTTTCTTATTCTGCTTCCTAGTGGAGAGAGAAGCTGTGTCCTCCAACTGTCCCTTGGTCCTAGTTCTTCTCATCTCCTTCTATATCTCATACAGAAGAGGTAAGTTTGAGATTTTAAACTCATGCCAATACATTCATAGCTCCAATAGTTGCTTTCAACCAGGAGTGCATATCAGAACCAGCTGCGGAGCTTCTTACAAACATACATGAGTTGGTTCCCCCACGGAGGTTCTGACTCAGTATGTCTAGGGTGTGCTTAGAGATATGTACGCTTTGAAAGATTCCATGGGTGAGTCTGCTTTGTACCATGGGTGGGGGATCACTTGATTATGATGTGGAACAGCTATTCTGAATGCAAATGAGGAAGAATATATTAACCAGATGAAAGTAGCTGAGTGGCACACAGGAAAGAGGGAGGTATAAAACCTCATCTTCATATGGAACTCCATATCCGCAGACACATTTTGATAATGTACTATAGGACTGTCCTTGAAAAAAAAGTATAAGGGTGCCTAAAATACAGAGATGGCCACATCCAAAACAACCAGGCTCATACATTATTGTACACAAAACAGATAACCATAAGTCTATATTTTACTCCAAAGAGACTGTAACATCTATATAAATAAAAATAAAAGCTCATACAAAATTTAGTGCTGATGCAAAAAAAGCAACACATTTTTATCAAAAGAATAAAAAGTAGTAATAAAAATCTAACGGTGCTAAGTCATATTGTTTCATGAAAACTATTATGTTTAGTTGCTTCAATCACAATCACATGGAAGATTTTGAGGCCATGTTTCAGACAGATTGCTAATCAATTTTCTTCCTCCTTTAGCTCTTTAATGAAAGGCAAAAACAGACACTGGAATTTAACCTAATTTAATATTGACTTAGAGTTGGCCTTAAAAACTGCATATTGTTAAAAAATGCACACAGAGTAAAGATGAATATTCATTAATTTCAGCAAAGACCTGCAAAATATTCAGTTTTGGTTGTATGTTCCCAAGTTAATAAAATACTTGTCTCTGATACTTTGTTGCTTTTTTTGGTCTGATAATGCTTCTAGGAAGTGTTGACTTTCTATAGCTGAAACACAACTGAAACCAGACACAGCTGATACATTTAATGGGTTTCATCTTTTTTCATACAAATGATTAAAGAAAACAGATATGAAGTCAGGGTTACTGATCTGTGGCTTTTCAGAGGTGCTTTAATACACAATTCAATCATGTATCTCTTCCTCTAACTGTTGAGACATTCAGCCCAAGAAAGATCAAAAGAATGGTTTATTTCAACATTTTAAGTTTCTTATATTTATTTTTCTCTTTTTTATGTGGATATGTTAAAAAGCAGTTGAAAATATGCTCTTAATTTCTCTCCAGAAACAAAGAACTCTAAGAAGGTATGGTGTTCAGAGAACTCCCAGAAGGTACGGTGCTCAGACAGAATATTTGTGTCAATAGGAAGTTCTGTTTATGGGGGTAATTGTTTTCAACACAAAGCCAGGTTGTCTCCAGGGCATTAGTCACTACCTTCTATAAAGTTAGGCCACAAGGGTACTATTGGAACTCCTAGTCTGACTGGGCTTTATATATGCAAAAGTACTGCTGATAAGTGTTATTGCTGGAGGCCACTAAATGGTATCCTCCTGACTTGAAAGAGTTAATATAGTTCCCTAAGTGCCTCATTAAAAAGGCCCACTGCAGACTTCCCTCTCTGCAAACATCTTTACAAATCCATAAACCAGATTTTGCTGAATCCCCTCATAAGGAAGGTTAAGTGAAAACAAATCTCAGGTAAAAGACTTTTGTAGGCTTAAAGCCAATGTTAAAAATCAAATAAGTTACAAATCTTCCCTGTTGAGAGAGGTTTAAAAATAATAAATTACAATATGTATTTGTAATTCATGTGTTGATAATTTTAACATATGTCCTGGAAACCTTATGAGGCAAGAGGCAACCCATAGATATCAACCAGAATGAAGGGAAGGAGAGAGGCGAGGCAGTGAGGAAGGCAGGATGAAATTTTATTCTGTACTCAGCACTCGAGACAGAGGCGAAGCACCTTAGTGTATAATAGTAGATTGGTGAGAGTTGAGGAGGAGGTGGTGCAGGCCAAGAAGTTTGGTTTTCCCAAAGGATGCAACACCCTAGCAGCCAGCTCCGCTGTGGGGAACAGAAGTGGGTGTGGCTGAGAAGAATATATCCATTCTTGTTGAAGGCTATTTTGTCTTTAAGGTACAAAGCTCTGGAGGAAAACAATGGGAAAACTTTCTACCATGTGTTTTGGTAGAAGTTAACCAAGTTGTGACGTGTGATGAATTCTCTTAATAGAACAAAAAAGCAATCAGACTCATTGTTGCCAAAATTTTTCAGATTTTTGGAGCTTCTTTCAATTTTCTGACCATGTAGAATTGACACTCAGCTGATAAACTGTTCTGGTTTGAATAAAATAGCACAGTCTTTCTATTTAAAATAAAGGCAGAGAGGGGTAAACTTCTCAAGAGCCATATCTAAAGAATAATTCAAATTATTGAAATATTTCAGTCAAATATTGAAAAAAGTTGCTTAAAATACATATATGTGGTAAATACTTATAAGACATGAATCAATACCATACTTCATATCAGTCTGTCTTTACATGTCTAGTTTGCCAAGGCAGCAGATGCGTACAATTAATAATTCAGCCGTATGGAAAGTCACCATAATGGTAACTTTATATTCATTTTCTATTATCATTGATATTAATAATAATGTCTTTCAGATTTGTCTGAACCTATATCTACAGTCGGAATTCTCAGATAACTTCTTCACATTCCATGTTGGTGGTGAAAATACTCCTGAGATAAGATAGTTTGCAAAATAATATTTTTGGCAGAGTTAAGTAAAAATTTTGCACTCTTTGATGTCTTAATCTTATATAATAACTACTGCTTATTGAAAATGTAGGATGCCAAGTGCTTTATTTATATCTAATCCTCACAACATCCCTGCAAGGCAGGTGAGGCATTGTCATTAATGTCCCTTTTTAATTGGTGAAGAAGTTAAGGTATGGGTTAAATGATTTGCCAAAAAACACTCCATTTGCAAATGGCAGAGTGAAGATTCAAACTGTTAATATAGACATAAGCAAGGTCCCTTTTTTAGAACTTAGATGCAATGTTTCACATATGTTCTTAGAATCACATAAGCAGAAAGAGACCTTAGAGTGGAAATAATATTCTCTGTTACAAACTCGTGGTTTAGTTTTACTGGAGTGTTTCCACTGAAGAAGGGTCCTCACCACTTAATAGGCAGCCCATTCATGTTGGAAAGAATTGTTAAGACAGTTTTGTTCATGCTCAATCAAATTTTGCCTCTCTAGAATGTTCTTCCATTCATTACAGAACTTCCTTCTTTAAAGCATATTCAAGTATGTATCTGGTAAAAAAATATATAGTAGATACAGAGACATCACAAGAGATACCCTTCATTTATTAAAATCCCTTTAACTGTCATTTGACCAACTATAAACCTACTAATGTGTAAACTGTGATGTCTATTAGCTATAGTTTTTAGACATTTTCTACAAGAATATCAAGACAGAGCTTAGACTCATACATTTCTCTTCACCTTTTTCTTTACTTTCCGAGAGAAGAGTTTGTCAAAAAAGTTAGTCAAGACATGAATTATCCAGAACATTTAGATGAAAAATATGGAACTAGCCCACAAATGGAAGCCTCTTCCATTATTGTACCTTGACATTCTGTCATCAGAATCTAATAGTTAACATGGGAGGCATTGACTATATGATTATTGTACTGTGCATTACTTAAACTCTGCTGTATTATCTTCAAAAAGTTGATCTCCCAATTTGCTCACTTTCTGCTTAAAATAGAGACAGCTTGTAGGTTTGATATAAAAAATGAAAAAGAATTTATGTATAGGGTTGGGTCATATTAAGAATTAGAAAGATTAACTCTGCTGATAGTGACGGTGACCATGATGTCTATTACTCTAGAGACCCCAGTGAACCATGCTTCACAGTTCACACCCTTGTGTACTCCTTGAATCTTGAATGTAGACTGGCCCTGTCATTAACTGTAACCAAAGGAAGCAGTGGAAGTGATACAGTACCATTTCTGGGTCTAATAAACCTAAACAAAGACGTGGAAGCTTCTATTTTTGTGCTTGAGGGATGGCAGCTGTCACATAAGAAGTTTGATGACCCTGGGTCACCATACTGGGAGAAGCCCAACCCAGCCACGTGGAGGAGCTCTTAGTCAACACCCAGCAGCAACTTGCGGGTTACATGAGTAAGGCTGCTGGAAGTACCTGTCCATAATCCAAAGCCCTGCACACCTCCCTTCACCTGGCTCATGTACTCAGCCTGGGTCTAAGTTCTAGCTTTCCCCACCCTCATTCAACCAGGAACAAATCCAGATAATACATAAGAGTTCACCAAATGATTTCAGTAAGACGTTTTTCTTTCTGATGCACATATGGAAATCATTTACTGAAAATGATTTATGAGTGTTTTGTGTTTAATAAAAATAATGTGACTAATGTATCATTTTATTTTTAAAATAACTGAAAAAACACGTAAAAGTACAAGAGCTTATCACATAGTGTGGTGAAGACCTCATGGTAAAACATCAAAAACTAAATTCTTCCATCTTACCATTTTATATTCTTTCCAACCTCTTTGGAAATCCAGACTTCCATCTTCACGATGTTGTATTACAGTCCAACCGCCCCCATTAAGATCCATATTGCAAAATACCTGATAGAGATAGGGAAAACAATTCAAGTGAAAATTATGTCTGCTTTAAAGAAACAAGTATCAGACATGTTTCAAAAACAGAAATAGGATAGGTAGGCCCATAGGTAAATAAAAATTACTATGTTGAAAAATCTTTTATTAGATATCTTATTGGTTATTTTGTTTTATATTAGAATTGTTTCTGATTGAATTCCATCATATTACTTAAATTAACTGTAAAAATTTAAATCAGTCAGCTAAAAATGGTCTCAGTCTCAGATCATACTAAAATTTTTAAGAAGCATTGTCTTGAATGGTAATGGGCACTTATGTATGTTCAATTTAAAAAAAGTGCTATCTAGGTTTCTAAAATTACAGACCATTTTATTGCCAAAACATAAGACTCAGAATTCTTAACTATTTAATTCATTGAAATGGTGATCTAACAATAATGATTTTGGAAAGTAAATAAAAAATCTTATATATTTAGGCTATTACATATTTCATTGTACATTAACTCCTATACTGTTATATATTACAATCATTACTCTTGATAGTTCAGTATTACATTAGAGGCAAAATTTGGTCCACAGCATATGGAGAACATATTATTTGCTTAAATTTTTGTCATGAACAATAATAGGAGAATATGACATACTATATTCCTTTTGAGTGTGACAAGCATTTCTTCCCCCTGTGGAAAGTTAGTCAATGCTATCAAAGACTTATGCTCATTTCAATTATTCTAAAACAATAGTAGTTATTCAGAAATTGATTAATTTCCCCCAGAGTCCACCCAAGGAGAGAAACATATCTGTAACAGGATTATCTTTCGAGAGTAATCACTGTAATTGATGTAGCATGGATGTGGCAGTTTGATTATTCAAGGTCCTGGCAATGGAGAACACCATTCCCCTGGCAGTTGACTGCTAATGCATTTTGGAGGCTGGCTAAGGGTGTAGATATGATGCAACAGTGGCAGACAGGCTGTGTGGGCACAGTGTTAAGTCTGAGTAAAGGAAAAACCTCCAGTGTTTTCCCTGAAGCCCTCAGTTTGGAGCATAAATGGCTAATGGGCATGAAAACAATGACAACAACTGTCATTCAAAGGACAAATTGTCCATGTACTTCCTCAGAGTGAAAGGAAGTATGAGATAGTTGCTGCTTTGTGAGGATATAAATTAGGCAAGCTGCTCTCTAGAGGACTCTTCTAATTTGACAACAGTCGCCCATCAGTGTATCTTTATTGTCTCTAGGAATTGATCCACATTCAAGACTATAAACTGGAATTCAACTCCCTGTCCCAAGGTTCCCTTTCTACTAACCCTTTAAGCAATCTGTACCCACTCTTTGGCCTCAACACAACCTCTAGCTAGTCTTTCCTCCTCCTCCTCAATTCTGACTGATTCATTCACTTATTTTTACTCAGTCAGCACTTTTGGGCATTGATTCTGTGTTACACTTGGGGATACTATAATGAAGAAAAACTGGATCTTGTCCTCAGAATGTCTAAAAGTTTCAATAGTGACTGTTCCTGTAAGCTTAAGGAGATGTAGGAGTTCATAATTTTCAACTTCAGTGACCTGAAGAATGATATAGACAGTGATCTAAATGAACAATTTAAAAGGAAAGCTAACATACAAGAAGAGACACATAGAATTTGAGGTAGCATAGTCATTCAAAAGGAGGGAGTGGTTTGTTGATCAGCTGTGATGATCTTGTGGAGGTAGACCAAAGATAAGAATATGGATAAGAGACTAAATGAATAAGAAAGCAATCACTAATACTAATAGCATGCTTGTTGTTAAGTGCTATATAATTTAAACACTTTTTATGTATTTTCTCACTTATTTTACAACAGTGATGTAGACATGACTATTCTATTTTTCAGATAAAAATGCTTAGAGTATTTCAGCAACTTACCTCATGTCTACCTAATTCAAACGTGTACTGGGAGTAATCTGCTTGAAAGCAGTAGTTGACAGCATGAAAATAGATTATTTGAATAAGTAAAGAAAAGGTGGAAAGACATGCATATGTGTGGAAAGGAGGAGGATTCAAGAATAAAATGATGGAGGTAAAATATATCAATACTCTTTTGGCAGGAGGGGCTTCATCTTATTTGTCACTGTGCCCACTGCCTACAACAGGGCCTAGCCTATAACAGGCACTAAATGAATATCTGTTGAATACATGAAGATGCAAGAAGGAAAGATAAAATACGAAAACCTGATCAACGGAATACAATGAAAGCTGGGGGCAGATTTTGATTTGGGGAAGTGATCCACCTAATCAAATATTCCAGAGTAGTCAAGAGAAATAAAGATTAAGAAAATACACACTTAAATTTAAAATGAAGAAATCATTAGTGACCTTGAGGAGACGACTGCAGGATTCCTATGAGAATAAAATCCAGATGGCACAGGTTAAAGAAGGCATAGGTGGTGATTCAAGTGGCCAAGGTGGAACTTTACTGGTGGCAATTAATAAGAGTAAGTAAAGTGTAAAGAAAATATTTTGCTAGAGGAAACTAGTGTCATTTGTTTCTTATATAAAGTTTTACCCTGCCTTAGTTGATTAAAATATATTTTTTGTTGCAGACTTTTATTTCTTAATGGACACTGATTACCTGGAAGTTTATAAACTGCATTTGCAAACTTATATACTCAGGAAAAGGAATAACTACATTTATAAATATATGATGAGTAAACTATTCTTTACAGTTTTGTTATTACTATTATTTATGTTATTAACATTCTATGCAGTTAAAGGTTTAAAACCATTCACAAATTTTAGAAAAAGAAATTTCCTTTTAAACAAATGTATTCAGGAACTTGAGAATGATTAAGATGTTCTATGAGCACGTCTTAGATGAAGACCCAGAGAGAGTCAGAGCTACGTGGAGAGACAGAAGCTACCCAGGCAGATTACTGGGTTGGAAGCTGTGGTGCAGAGAAGGTACGAGGTTGGACGTATGTTCTGCAATTCTTATTCTGACTCAATACTAACAGCAATGATACTCGTTGCCATTGTGGAATATGGTCACAATAGAGATGGATGGCATATTGGTTACGGGCAGGAACCTGGGTACTATTGTCTCTGTTCAAATTTCCACTCTGTTCTCTTTATCGCTTAGATATTTGCAAAGACTAAACGAGTCAACATGTGTAGAATTTTTCAAATCGTGCCTGGCATAAAATAGCCTCTGTCATCACTCTCATTGATGTATTTTACATAGGAGATAGTATGTATCTACATTATGCATTATGTAATCTATATAATATCTTACATATTATAGCATAGTTTATTATTACAAATACCATTGCATATAATTTATTGTTTATAAGAAGAATAATATGGAATGTACATAGCCAAAATATATAGCAGTTCAATAAATTGTCATTATGATTACCAGCTTAATAATGTTATATTAATATAGTATATAATATATTCTTATATACTTATAATTACTATAGTAACATAATATCCAATATAAATATAATAATATTGACACCACTCATCTTTGAACATGCTACTTTTTATTATATATGTATTTAAGAAGTTGGAAGCACTGTAGCCAAAAAGAAAAAAAGTTATTTCTAGTCAGAAGAAAAACAAATAGCCTATGCTTAACAGAGGAAGGAAGTTTAAGAAAATAGGTGGTTGATTTCAAAAAATTTGAGACATGAAAAAACTTGAAAAGTTCACTCGCCAATATTGTGTGGTCTGTGCTATCTGGTGGTGTGCTTCCTAGAGACAAGGGCCCTGCTACGTTCACTATGCTCCTGCATTTATTGATCATATGACTTGGGCTTAACTCTATCCACGAAAAGATTGAACTGGCTCCTATCCCAGGCAAGGTCAAGGCTTTCAAGCATTAAATACCTTTTAACATAATACAGAGATTTAAACCCAAACAAAAAAGGGAAATTTGATTCACAAAGTTCTTATGGTTTTATGCTCCATACAAGTTGGAATGAGTAGGCTTGAGGATGTTAATTACTTTTCCATGAACTTAAATAAAAAAAGGCTCGACACATTTGCTATGGCCCTTTCCCAAGAATTAGGGGACTTATAATTCAGCAACAAATTTTTAATATTTTAGAATAAGCAGAGTTATGATTTAATGGTTTGGGTTTTTAGATGAAACTAAAATGGCTACAAAGCATTTTGTTTTAGAAACTCATGAAGTGAAAGGAAAAATCCTACTTCCTGCTACTATGCATTGAAGAGTATTCAGAAAGAGATAACCACAGTCATTGGTAAAACAAAAGTAAAAAATAAATACATGAATGATCTGATTTATAGGAAATTGCCTTCGTCTTCCACATCCAATTTGAAAAGATAACACTTTTTTGCAGACATTATTTATTGAAAGGGAGTGATGTCAGAAAAAATAACTATATAACAATTCTGTATGCTTGCAATTCTTACTCTGCCTAAAAGATGAACATTTTGTAATAGTGTGTGTCAACTGTCTAAATAGCCTAATTTTGTTGATTGGTCCATATCCCAGATCTTACATATGTGAATTTTTGTTTTATTTTTATAGGCTGGCCTTGAGTTTCATACCCGTGCTACAGCTAGAGCCTCTGTAAGCATTACAAGAAGCAACGATTTTGCAAAGGATATCCAAAGGTAACACCGAATTTTAGATCTACAAAGCACAATCTACTTGGAAGAGTGAACATCCTAAAGATGCATTTTCCAAGCATTTTAAAAAGATTTAGAGAATTCTAATTACTTATATCAACATAGGAGAAGAAAGTGAGATTATAAGGTAGAAAGGAGGAGGATGGCTTGTAATCAGAACATGAATCAATTATACGATAATAACCTCCCTCCTGGGTTACTCACGTAAGTTCATATTAAAAAAGTATAAATGGTGCAACTTCAGTCACCACTAACACAAATACAATTACTTAGCTTCCCCCTGCACACATACGCCCCCCACGACTAAAAGACACTGTCTGGAGTTGATGCCTTTATTACAAAGCCTGTGTTTGATACTTAGTATTTGGGCAAGTTATTTTTCTAAAATAGGGACACCAGGAACACCTAACCCATAGAGTTATTGAAAAGAGTAATCTAAAGTGCTTAGAATAGACCTGGCAAACGGTGAACGCATTTGAACTCCTGTATTGTCCAGCTTCTAAATTATACCAGCGGAAAGTCATTTAATAATTGTTCTTACTAATGACATGCTAAATGAGATATTTAAAAAAATTGCTATCTATGAAAAAGTGCAGGTTTATCAATCTAAAGTTTCCATAATAGAACAACATTACTACTTGTGGGAGGCTCCATGATCATAGAGGGGAAAGAATAGAACAAGGGAAGGAACACCCAAGTCCAAAGTCTTTCTCCTTTCTGTTCAGTGTTTGCTGTTTCTCACTACGCTTTGCTATTTTCAATAAAACTAAAATCTCATGATAGTCCTGAACTGATGACTGTGAATGTCTTTCCTCTGGGGCTGTTTCCATAGTGATAAAAATTTGCCTCTTATAGGCTTATACTGATGATATTGCTAACCTGCTCAGGTTGTTACTTTTCTTAGGCCCAAACATTAAAGCTTAACCGAGCAGGTATTTGACACTTATGAATTTAATATTTTAGATTTAATTTATTCAAGAACAATCCTGAAGCTCCATCGCATGCAAAATCTACCGTTTGCAGAGGGGTAAGTTGAAACCATGCTATCCTGATGAAACTAACACAGGAGTCAGCCAATGAACTAGTGAACTGAATTCTCCAACCTACTTTTTATGTAAATATTATAAGCAAATTTGTTCAAGATTATGAGTTAAAATAGTATATTTTTTCTTCCACTCTAACAGGAGCAGTGATTCTGAAATAGCTTGTGCATCATTTGCATCTCAAAATGCTGGTAGTTATACATGAATTAAAATTCATGGGATGATCAAAACTTTATTTGTAATGTCCCCTCTCTGCCAAAACCGAGGGCCATGTGACAGCATTGGGTGATAGAGTGAAAAGGATTCTAAAAGTGTGAATGGTAATCTAAAAACCTTAAAAATGGTTTTATTTTTAAATTCATATATATCCTAGAATCATTAGATGTCCAAAAGGAAAGTCACTTAATATTTTTAACTAACTTTATTGTTATGGTCAAATTCTATTTTGGTGGAACTGACAGTAATTTGGGGATTCTTTTGGGCCTTGGGGAATACTGTAGGTAAATTATAGAGTATGTATGTCATCTCCACTCTCCTCCAGGACAGTTACTGATACACTTACACACTGCTATGTATAATGTGTGAATACATGCCCGTGTATATACCAATTGAATTTAAGCTTAGGTATGATTTTAAGATATCAGCTAGTAAGAAGGCTTCATATAATAAGATCCAAAGGATCCAAAATGTTCCCCCTTAAAATAAGTTATCCTCTTTTCTTTACTCCCAGACTCAGCAGTGTACCTTCACAGTTCCCACCCCCACTCCCCACCTTTTAATCCATGGAGCACTTAATTTAAGCGAAATGAGATTTTGCACAGAAGCCCCAAATGAAAAACAGGTGAAACTAAAGCTCTCTGGTGGGTGGCCCAGGTAGCAATGTATGGAACTACCCCCCACCCGCCTGTACTCCCCACCTTCCTCATTATAGAAAGAAGAACATGAAAGGCCTCTTGTAGAAGAAATTTTTGTCCGGGAACTGGAAAAACAAAACAAAACAAATCATTGAGCTAACTTAAACCACTAATCCTTACTGCAATAAGGAGAGAGAGGATGCTGGGAGAGTCCAGACTCTGTCCCATCAAAGGAGACTAATAATCAAGAAGACTTAAGTTAGACTTATTTACTGTATATTACATAGAAATATTGATACTATCATCAGAAAGTCATTTATTCATTCATTCAAACACTTATTTACTGAAGACTTGCTATGTGCCAGATACTGTTCTGGATCCCAGAAAATCAATGACAAACAGGCACAGTCCTTGCTTCGTAGAACTCTGCTGGTAAGAAAGTCATACAAAGCTGCTTGAGGGAATTAGGGAAGGCCTTCTAAGAGCACTCGCTCAGTATCCACAGGAAATGAGGACATGAGACTGGTGGTTTAGGTGGGGCAAAGAGAAGACTAAAGTTCTTTCATCCTTTGAGTATGGAACATTACAAAGGCAGGTGGTCTTCCTGGAGCTTTGGGTCCCTCTTGGCACCCGGGGTTAAAACTTTTACATGTCAAAGAGCATGGCTCTCCTCAAGGCTCTCCATATATTCTGCTTCAAACAGACTGTCTCAATCACTACATCTCCACAGTATGCTATAATTATCTGTATACTTGTCTGTCTTTACCACTACAGTGGGATCTGTTTGTTTTATACTGTGTCCCTAGGCAGGGACTGATGAATGACATCAACTGAAAATGTATTGAGCGAAGGAATGGATTTAATGAACAAATAGGGGAAAAGAATATATAAAGGAGATATGACAGTAGGAACATAGTGTTTGCTTTAAAGTTTGCTTTGGATCCTATCCAACATACTGATGAATGCTATCATCCAACCCACTTTTTTAGGTAAACATGAAAAGCAAATCCTATCAAGACTATGAGTTAAGATAGAATATGTTTCTCCCACCCTAATAGTAGCAGTGATTCTGCCAATAGCTAAATGCCCCCGGCTCCTCTTCCACAGTATCTGGACTGTACATGATATGTGTCATCTGGGTCCTTGGGACTTTGAAGATTGCTCCTAACTCTTCTCCATGTACTTGAAGTATCTACTACCTCAACATGTATTCTATGCAAGGCAAGCATTTATTAGCAATGGGATATCCCAGGAATAAGCAGAGGATAACTAGAAAACTTTGTGAAAGAAGGATAGGAGGCGTAGGGTTGGGGGAAGTCTGTGCAATAGTGTTTTCATCTATTATGGACCTGGCAAACAGTATCTTTGAGAGAAAAGAGCTCAAGGCATATATGTTTTCAGTTTAACAAGCTCACAAATCAATCTGATTATTCAGCAATTCAACTAGGATCTGCTTTACATCTCGTAAACAAACACTTCTGGTTTTACCTTTTTGGGCTCTGGCATATTATTAATATAAATAGTGTAGATTCCACTTTTATTAAAACCAGCTTGATATACATCTGCACAGTCTCTAAATGGTTTCTCTTCCTCTTTTTTTCCTCCCTTTAGTAAAACTGCAAAAAAACAAAATTGCAATATGTGAACAAGAACATCAGTACCATTAGTACCCAAATGGACTCCAACTGTAGCTAAGCATGTCTTTATTTCCTCCAAACAAATGTCAATATCGCATTTGCTGACAAATAAATCATAAAGACAGTAAATAATAGATCTGATTTGACTCACAAAATTACAAAAGTAATGGAAAAACCTATAGAGACATTTCTAACTGAACACATTTTTTTATTTTGCTTTATTACTTAAATCTTGTTTTTCTCCATAACTTCTATAACTTCTAGAACATCAATTCAAGGGACAAATGACATGATGCTGTAACACCTTTAACTGGGAATAATTATGTCAACTTTCTTACAAAATTTTAAAAATATTCTTACCTACATTTCACAGGAATCTTAAAAAATGCTAAAGCATTTTTGGAGGAAGAAGAGATAAAGATCACAAATTCAAACATAAAAATACAGTATGGAGGTTTAAAATGCTAAAGTAGGTAGTACTATTCTTCTGTGGCTTTAAACTGATCAGCTTCTAGAAATTTTTATTTAAAAAAACCTTCAAAATAATTAGATTTAGAAAGTAGAAAAGAGCCTCTGGCCTAATATATCTAGAAAGAAAAGGGAAGTGAACTTTGTTTTTTATTTAATGCCTGCAGTTAAACTATCAGGCTGATAAAACACAAATAAAAGAACACAAATGAGTACGGTTTGAAATGAACTTATATAGGAGAAGAGTTCAGTGAAGGGTGGAAGTCAAACGGAAAAGGAAATTTAATTAGAGAGACTCTCCTCAGAACTTAATTTTACTCACTGAACTTCATCCATTATGAAGTTCTCACTAATGAAATAAAAATATTAAAAAAATGAAAAAATACTCATATTTAGTAGCCCTTTGCTAAA
Organism: Suricata suricatta; assembly: GCF_006229205.1. NCBI lineage: Eukaryota > Metazoa > Chordata > Mammalia > Carnivora > Herpestidae > Suricata > Suricata suricatta. The sequence goes on along the minus strand of NW_021869325.1, from coordinate 606,224 downwards.
GATATACATGGCATACTTATAAAATATTTATAATCAGTATTTTCTAATAAATATATATGTTAGTAATGTTAGTAATTTGTTGCATTAACCCTTTTTAAAGATTATCTTATCATCTTTCCCTTAAAGTCTCGTTATTTAATAAATACCTGCTTTCAATCACTTTGAGTCATGATGGCCTTTTATAATAAGAATATCAAAGATAAACTATTACACACTGTTTTAAATTGATTTTAGATGCTCTAAAAATCTGAAAAACTAGCCTGATTTTTAAATGTAAGATGCATGAGTTTACTAATTCATAGGTAATTTACTAAATATAGGTAATTAATTAGGTAGTCTAAATAGGTGGAAAGAATGACTATCTCAACATAAATACTTCAAATTTTCAAAAATAATTATATTTCAAGAAAATGAAAGATCAACTCAGATACACTGCCGTAACAAATATATAGAATTGTAACTTTTAATAAGTGTCATGGTTTTCTATAAAGCTCATGCCTTCGCTAATGGTCTAGCCTACTTATATAAATAATTACAGCTGCAATATCAACACAGAATAAGTAATCAGAAGACTCCACATTAATATGACAGTGAAGAATCATTGCACAGAATTGCAAATAGCAATTTAAAATGAATATATAAATATTTGTCCAAAAGCCCTCTTTAATTGTGATGGTTGTGTTGATGGGTTATGTAAAAGTATTACTAGACAAAACCTTAAATTCTAAATGTTTAATCTGTCGAAACAAGTTAAAAATAACCAAATTAGATGTAAAAAAAAAAAAAGGTTGTAAAGAAATGCCAAATAAAATTTTAGCTCCTTTGCAAAGATGAACACAGGAAGATGTGGTCAAGAGGAATTCAATGGTAAACCCAATTTTCTTTTTTGGGTAAGAAATAGAGAGTCACTTATCTAAGGAGAAAATGTTTCTCTTACTGAATAGACAACTTCCTGCCCTTCATTATTTAGTTTTGCAGTAAGAATATGCTCCCTTCCCACTTCTCTGTCACCCACTTCTCTTTTCTTTCTCAGGAAGATGTGGGTGAAGAGGCCCTTGTGTGGGAAGAGGGAAGCCCACACACATTTTCAATAACAGAGAAAAAGGAAAAAAGTTGAGCATTACTTTATTTTTCTGGAAACTAACTGTATAAAAATTATGTCCAAATCATGAATTTAAGTCTTATAACTGGAAAAATGCTTTGTGTATTCCACCATAAAAGGTACAAAAGTACTATTGTTATACTATGGATTTCTTGTTGTTATAATGGCAATATAATCTTATTAAGGTATTTCATTTTCTTGAAATATGGTTTGGTAGTTTTGAAAAATAGAAATGCATTCTTTCCAGAAGAAATAGTCACTCTTTCCAGAAAAAAACGGACTGCTTCTATTTAATTACTTATTAATTAGTAAGTATTATGCTTGGATGCTTGATTCGGGCCATATTTTAGAGTACTAATGGATTTAAAATCAGTTTAAAAGCTCTTTTCACAGCTTTCCTTTGACATTTGTACTATACACTATCGTTTGGAAAAGGCCCCTTCTATAAACTACAAAGTGGAGCAGTTGTACATGTGTCGGAGGCAAGTGTATGAATTATGTTACTCATAACAGAGTCACTGAATTATAGTAAGAACTCAAGAAGTGGTAGTTGTTATTCTGTTACAGTAATAATAATAATATGATTAATGGCAACACCATATTATTATTCTCTGTTATAGAAGGGACACTAATAGGCTGGAGAAGGCCAGCAAGTCTAGCCAATGGGGTAGTGAATCTTCCACACTCATTCCAACATTATAGCTGTCCATATATTAGGAGTTACAACTGATTGGTTACATTAGGATTATATTGAACTGGTATAGTGTCTCTTTGAGAAAGTTGGTTAACTGGTTTATATTATTCTTCAATTATATCACATCATTGTTGTTTAAGTCTTTTAAAAAACCCCAGGTAATCTAATCTTGCTGCATATATAAGCTTTAACTGAACAGTTAAAATTTAAAGATTATTTCAGATGAAATGACCTATGATGTATTTAATAACCCACTGTTATAGAGGTTTTAATTCCATAACCTTAATTTGCATGGCTAATTATTTTCTTTGTTAATTACTAGAGATGTATGGCTATAGAGTATAAAACTGGACACAGAGTAAATATTTTAAAACATAGAAGGACAATAAAAAGATGAATTTAATGAACATTACAAGTGTCAGAACTAAGGATACATTTTTGTAGGAGGTCCTGAGATTCAAAAAACTGTAAGATGCTATCTGGAGGAATTCCTGGTAAATGACAAGAGATGGATATGGGAAATGTGACGGAAGAGGATATAACAAGCATCAACTAGAGAGTGACAGAGGGAGTGACCTGGAGATCTTATTGAGATGCTAATCTATTTGTCAGAGTAGTTTAAGCTTTTTATAATAATAGACTGGTTTAAAAGCATGAATTAAAAAATTAATCTTTATATCTAAAAAGTTCCTTCTTTGAGCACACATTGATTTCCTCTTCCTCTTTAATTCTTAATGAGTCTGTGTTTCCACTAATTGAATCTGGATGCCCACCATTACTATCAGTCCCTTACTAGCCTTGCTTTCCTTTCTTCCTAATTTCTATCTCAGAGTCAGGCATTAAAAACAGTTCTGATGGAATTCATGGTGCTCTCCATCCACTTTCCTTTCCTCTACTAATCCCTTGCATGGATAAATTCCAACGCAAGAAGGGACATTTATTCATTTTCTCACTCGTGCTTCCAGATGGCAAACACTAAAATGGGGCTATTTAATGACATCCAAATGCATGTTTTCTAAACTCAGCTATGTTCTACATGCTGCTCAGTCAAACCCTTGGTCATTTCTAATAGATTTTCTTATATACTTCCTGAAAGCGGTACTTCAGATCTTTCTACTTTTTCAAGACTAAATCTTACTTCTATCATTTCTCATTCTTTATATATGACCTTATTTTATGGTTTACTAAGAAGATCAAAGCCATTTGATATTTCCTCCATCTTATTCCCCCAAACTACAGAAGCTGGCTTTGCCCATCTTTTCTCTTGCTTTTTGTGTTGACCTCTCTTGGTCCCTTTACTATTCTCTAATTGTCTTTTCCTTTTCATCTTCATTGAGTTCTCTTCCTCTCTTCACCTCTCATATAGATATTGATGAAGATTCTACTTTTAGATCTCTATTCCTTATACATTTGCTCTTTTTGCAAGCTATCTATCATGGCTTCAAATGTCTACATAAAAGCTTTCTAAGATATAAGCATTTTAACATTGTATGTTTGCGTCTGTCTTGACCTTCAGATCCATATTTCTATTTGTCTGTTGGGCAGCTCCTACTGCTACCTCGACTTTCATTTGCTTAATTTTGCTTAATATTTTCTTCCAAACTCTGTGTTCTCTCTTTCACTTACTGGTTCCACTACCCTCCCTCAGTTGCCATCAGTTAAGAAATAATGAAAGCCTAAATATAAGACAAATATACTGTGGCTTTTTAATTGGTTTCTCAATTTATAAGCCTGCCTCCTGTCCCCTCTTAGTTTAATCCATACTATATTAATTTATTCAACAATGATTGATTGAACATCTTCTATGTGCCTGACTTTTCCTAGGCAGTAAAGATACAGAGATAAGAAAACCACAATCTGCTCTTAACATAATCACAGTGTGATGGGAGAAAGACCTACTATACGTAAGAGTATACATACATACTGTGTATAGTAGGTCTTTCATGATAACTCACGATAGTTATATCCATGATTAGTACCTTCCATGACAGAGAAGAACATAATAAAAGCTAGCATATGCAAAAATATAATTTATTCAATCATGAACAATCTAGAATAGAGTTTTAGGTAAAGCATAGCCAGGTTTCAAAGAATGTGAACAGGAACTGGTTTTGTTATCTTTTTTTTTTTTTTTTTGACTCAGTTGATGACTCTCCACCTGGTCACAAGGTGACTAGCAACAGATTCTAGAGCTATAATGTTATCAACTTAACTACAGCACCAAAGAGAAATAAAGCACACAACTGCTATTTTGGATATATGTGTCATGTTCATTGGGAATATTTAGGGAGAATATGTTCTATCTGCTAGGTAAACTTGGGGAAGGCTGTCTAGAAGAGATAACAGTTGAGTAAACAAAACATGTATAAAAGTTTATCTGAATTGAATTTTAAAAGCCTGGTGTGGCAATTCAAAGACTTTATGCACAACAATATCAGCAAATAAATCTAGAAAGTCTCAGGAAAGAATCATTATTCATTCTTTTCATTTAGCCGTATCTCTACAGTCTAATCTTCATGATCTAAAGGGAAAGAACAGGAACACAGGCAGGTGCATGTCTGTCTTTCACCAGCCAACATTCAGTCAATAAGAAACCTGAGACCTTGACTGCAGCAACTGTTGACTTTATCTGGCTCTCCCTTTTATTTGCCCAATGAATTTCAATCCAGATGACATGTCTGCCACTGGGCTGACTTGAGGGAAGAACCATAAAGCTAAGGTGGAGGGTCACTTCAATTCAGATGAACCCTCAAGAGAAAACTTCCTGGAATGTGGAACTGGTAATTCTGAGTCACAGGAAACCTACTATAGAACACAGAAGGCAATTAGCCTTCACTACCAGAGACAATGTAAAGAACCAAAGCCCTTGATTCTACTAGTTTCCTAATAAGTTGCTTTAAAGGGATAAATTCTTCATTCTTTTAAAATCTTAGATGTGGTTAATGATTCCTACCTCTCTAATATTTAGTAAACATCGGAATATATGTAGATCAAGGTACTGGCTTAAGAATAATCCTTATATTACTTATTGGGCCACAATCACTATGGAGAGCACTGTACAGGAATTGACCCTAAATACAGAGTTTTTCAATGCAACAGGCCACTGAAGTTAACTGAGCAAATGGATAAGTAAATCACCATATCTGATAAGGTGCAAACAAGGAAATAACTGATTGATTAGATTCTATACTTTTCAGGCAGGTGTGTGGGCATCTCATGGAAAAGCCGTTTGAAGACACTCTCTAGATTCTTACTTTATTTGAAAGGACTTTAAGAAACAGGAGAAGATAATACCTTGTGTTTCTAGTGTGTAGAAAATTAAAAGATTTATAGGCAATACTGAACATTTCAGTATTGTCCGGATGGGTATGAAGGTGAGTGAAACTTACCATGACTCCATAAATACATATCACATATGTATAGCTACTTAAATACATAAAAGCTTTATGCTTCTGAACTGATAATTTCCAAGTTGGTGTTTTATTTTACATAAAACATATGCATATGAACCTAAATATCTAGGGGTTGATATCTCAGCATGATTGTTTTAACCTATAAAAATGGCATTACATACAGTTTAATGTAATATATTTATACTATATATATTTATGTGTACATATGTACTATATAGAGTAAACCTGAAGTCTTTGGGTAAAAAAATCCTCTTTTATAAATCTACTATTTCTTTTCCTACAGTCCCCCTAACCCTGGCATAAGAGAACACTTGAACATCATTTACTTGCTGTATTATTAACTAAAATTTTTGTTAATAATTTTTTTTTGTAAAAAAACACAACTGTCTTCTGTGTATGTGTATATTTTGTAGGTAATACTTAAAATCCTAACTAGCCATTGTCTTCTTGGTGGAACTAGAATAATCATGATCGTAATAAAACCATTTGGCACACTCAGTAACTAGCACCCTTACTATATGTTCAACTCTGAATTTGGTGAGCCAAGTATGTTTTATATGCTTTGTTTCATTAGTCCTCATAAATACTTCAAGAGGTATATTTAACAGTATACTGTATATATGAGGAAACTGAGGCTCAGAAATGCTTTCTAACTTCACCAAAATTTCTAAATAGTGAGATTCTTTAACTGTAAATCCAAGAATCTTCACTACTTCTAACTGGCCCCTGGAGTGAAGTCAAATCCAAATAGGACTCTGGTGACTCATCTGTCACAGACTCCCCAGCAATACTTTTTTCAGATGACAAGGTCATATCCAGGGTCTTGGGTGAATCAGGAAAGGCCTTAATTCTGGATGGCTACACACTCTTCACATGGAAGCAAGAAGTAGTGGAAGAGTGGTAGGGCTGGAAAAGACAAGAAACAAGAAAAAATGTTGGGATGAGAAGAGAAGAGAGGCACAGGTAGCAGAGTTATCTGTGATATAGGAACCCTCAGCAGAAATGTGGAGCACTGGTGGCCCACAGATTCAGAAGCTAACAGATGATTAGAAAACAAGAGTTGTCTGAGCAGTTATATTGGATTCCACCATATCTGTATCTGAGAAGTCGTGCTGACCGAAGTTTACTCACACTGGTTTTAGACATTATTTTCTGAAGCCTAATTACTTGATCCCCCAGCCTCTGGGCGATTTGCTGAAGTGACAAGTCTAAAGGAAGTGCTGGTGGGGAAAGGGAGAGTAAGCATTTGTGTGGGTATTTGTGTGGGAATGTGTCTGTGTTCTTCTTCTAGAGTCAGGCATGAAGACAACAACAACTACAAAAATGATAATCAAAAGGTTTTGTGTGTAGGAGGGAGAGGCAGTAATTGTAAAAGTAGGCAAAAAAAAAAAGAAATGAGAAAAGTTTGGACAGTATATGAGGGACAAATTATATACTTTTTCAATGGCATTGTGGTATTATGATGCAAATTAAATCATGCTGATGATACTGAAGTAAATTATTAAAACCTTTCATTTTACCCAATATTTTATGAAAAAGATAAAAACAATGCAGAAAATTTACTATCACAATGATTTTTAATTTTTAAAACATCTTACTACTTAAAGAGATACATTTTAATTATCTGGGGATTATATTGCCCATATGTATAATTGTAGTCATGTACACTTTTAATAATATTGAGAAGTATGCATAACGTGCATAAACTGTTAAATCTATGTGGATATGCAAACAACCCTATGCCATTGGTAGATTGCTAATTTTATGATTTTTTTTTAGTGTAGAATAACGAAACATCAAGTTAATTCTACATATGTCTACTTTAGTTTGATTAGTGTATTTAAATAAAATTTCCAATGTTCTTCTAATGTGAAATGACTCCCATATATATGAGAATATATATATGAATTTATATTTAATGCATATTACACTTAATGCAGCAAAGAATGGAGAAAAAAGAATTGAAAGTTGAAAATGGATTTACACACAATCTTTGTTTAAACAAGCAATACTCATTTTTCACAAAATTTATTTCTGTGTTATCCTTTTGGGCACCCTGATGGGCAGTTATAAGTGCTACATGACCCTTGCCATTTGTTCAGAGGGTCATTTCATTAACAAAAATATGTCAGGTGTTTCATGTGTGTTAATTTCCCATGTAATGTTTTTGGCCGACTGGAATATACTGGTTTTGAACAACAGATTTCTCATGCATGTGGGAAAGCTTAAAGGGCGTCTCTTGTGTTTTGTTTTAAGTAGACAAATAATTGATTTCAGCAAAAGTCATTAAAAATGGAATGAAAGTCCTTGGGCAATGCTGAAAAATAGAAAGCAGTTGCCAGATGCTTGAAAACTGACCAAAAAAAAAAAACAAAAAACCCACAGCACAATGCCAAAATCACTTCACTTTACATTTTAAATAAATAAAGGCTGACTGTCACGATAGCTTTGATTCTTACTCTTATGGTAAAACATACTTGAAGAATAATACTTGATTGCTCTGCTAAGGTTGTACTCTATACTTGGGATTTCCCTGGCCATCATAAGTGATACAAAAACAACAGAAAAAATGGAATGACTGATACGAGTCATAACATATGAGTGTGGATTTGTCTAGGGCATCAAACCCAAAGCTGTGTGGTACTTTCATGTTAAGCAACCTGGCAGCAGAACGGGGGTTAGAACTCAGGTGCATTGATGCCTCTTCCTTCTAGACAACCAGGCCATGCCCTCTATATGTCATATGTCATAGCTGCTCCAAGACACCTGTTAGGTAACTATCCCAGTCTAAGTCTTAACTCTAGGGAGATGAGCTGGAGGATTAATTATGGTTGGGATTCAGTTTGTTTGTGCATATGTTTCTAAGTGTGTATATGAGGCCAAAGCAGCTGCACAGACTTCCTTTAAAACCAAATCTCCACTTAAAATTAAACCCAAAGTTCAAATTCACTACTCTAAAGGAACTCATGCTTGCTATGAAAACAGAAAGTTTACAACTTAAAACATTTGTGAGTATATGTGAAGACACAATGCATACATTAAAAAAGGTTTGGCTTAGGGCACCTGAGTGGCTTAATTGGTAAGGAAGGCATCCAACTCCTGATTTTGGCTCAGGCCATGATGTCAGCGTCAAGAGAGCAAGCCCCATGTTAAACTCTGTGCTGACAGTGAGGATTCTGCTTGGGATTCTCTCTCTCTCTCTCTCTCTCTCTCTCTGCCCCTCCCCCTACTCATATTCTCTCTCTTCTGTCTCTAAGTAAATAAACAAATATTACAAAAAGAGGCTTGGCTTAGTTGGTATTTCATTTAATTATTTAACTTTATTATAACTTCATTAAAAAGATATATGGTTTTTAGTAGGCCACATATTAATGTGCTTCCTTATAGGAGATGGTTCCACTCAGAATGTGAACATGTAGTAAGCTAGCAGTAAGCCATAGTAAGGTAAGATTCCAGTGTACTTAATTATGATGTTGATATTCTTTAGTTGAAAATAAATGACAAGCTCCAATAGGAAACTAAAAATGTTCTTTATCAATAGTTTAAAGGTTATTTAAATGCTAGAAATCAGTATTATTTTGTTTATAGGTATTTAAGCCTAACTGTGTAATTGTAGTATTTCTCACATTTTATTTCATCTTTCTCCCTTCTTAAAGCAGAAGATGCTTTGTGAGGGTCTCCTGTATGGTTGATGTGATGCGTATGTACTGAATGATATTAATAAAATATGGTTTTTTTCTTTCTCTCCAGGTAATTATAGGTGTCACTTGGACTCAATGTAAAGTACGATAGCTTATCTGTAAGTAACCATTGCTCTATTATGTCCCTAGACTTAGGAAATACCTGTTCAGTTCAACTTGAGTGTGGATGAATCTGAGAAATGACTTAGTTGGAATTCTACTAAAAATATTTTGTGCTTTGGGGCATCTGGGTTGCTAAAACAGTTAAGCATCTGACTTTTGACTTCAGCTCAGGTCATGATTTACCAGTTGTGAGTTTGAACCTCACATCAGGCTCTGCACTGACTCTCTCTTCCCCTCTCCTGATCATGTGCATGTATGCTCTCTCTTGCTCCCTCTCCCTCTCTCTCTCTTTTTTTCTCTTTCTGTCTCAAAATAAATAAACTTAAAAAATATTTTGTGCATCTTTGCTTTAATCAACCAGACCATGAAAGCAGAAGAGAAAAAATGGAGTTTGCTCAAGTAGAAATGTTGGAACATCAAGGCAATGTGTGTGTGTGTGTGTGTGTGTGTGTGTGTGTGTGTGTGTGTGTGTAGTTCAGTTTCTGAAGCTGGAACTCTAATTCCAAAAGAGAATTAACCACAAAGTTTCAAATCTCCCCCAAAAGATGTGGTTTTGAAATGATTCATGGGAAAGGTCAAAGGCTGTACTATTTTTTATTTTGTTATCATGAGTTTGGCTATCTGCTATTCACGCAATTTTTTTCCACAGAAATTAGAACTTTTCAAGAGGCAGATAACATGCTCCATCAAAAAGGAGAAATATACCATTCCCAAAAATAAACAGTCACTTTCCCTTTTAAGCCATTGGGTTTTATGAAAGGAAGTGCTAGAAAGTGTGGTTCATTTTAAGGAAATTGTAAATGTTTGACATATAATTTTCTGTCAAGATAAAGCATTTCCCTCATTAAATGGGAACAAGTGCTCACTGTGGTGTTCAGCAGATGACTTCCTGTATTTTTCTTTCTCTTTCTACCTAATGTTAAATTGTGCATTACAAGTAGTCATCGAAAACCCAAATATTTTACTCAGTCAATGAAAATGATATATTCTATTTTTATCAATGTTTATATAAGTGACATTCAAAAAGTTTTAATTTCCTCCCATTGCTTGTGATGTTTTTAGAATCATTTTTAACTCAAGGGACTTGCAGGAGTTCAAACTATCTCATCCCTTGACTGAATGATTTACTTCACAAACTCAATAGACACTGCAAGGGAGGTAAATTCCTTTCAGATGGTAGAATTATTCTGAGAACAGAACCAAATGTCTCCTCAGCACTGGGAAAGAAATAAATGCCTCATTTCCCCTTTCCAGAAGTCCAGAGGACTCAAAATAATGACCAGAAGTTCCATACCACGGCAATCAGCCTCTGGGAAAGATGTTTTAAACCAAATAATTTAGATCACTTAAAAATTTATGGTATTCGTCATTATGTCTTTCAGATGATGTGAAAGAAATTTTTTTAAAAATAAACTGCATGAGAAACTCCTTATAATTTGAAATTTGAAGTTCATATTAGGGACCTAAATATACAAGCATGTGCATGTCTCTTGGTATTTAAGTTTCTTCTACCCCTCTCTATCCAGTGTACATCCCGACCCACACTGCTCCCTGTCCTTTCACGGACCAATCTGCTGGATGTGGGCAGACAGTATTTTTTTGCTTTCGCTTCTTCTTGCTCATTTTAATTTTTTTAAAAGTGTATTTATTGAACTCAGTCAAGAACACCCCAAGATAGCCATGTCCTCAGAGTGACTGTCCCCTGCCAGCATCCTATCACTCCTGTGTCCCGTGAATTTGAATGCCATAGTCAAGTGGCACCAACTAAAGTTAACAGAGAAATCAGTCTTCAGGAAGGACAAAGGTATGATTTATAAAAATCATTAGAGAACGATCCCATTGTTTTGCCTCCTCCCTATGTCTAAGTGGCCTGGTAAACAATCTTTCACTGTAATAGATAACCGTATTTCCAAAATTTAAATATTACTTCTTTTTCATGAGCTGACTGTCACCATTTTGGTAAACACCTTTATTTGTGTTCACCATCAAAATGGAATAATTTTATAAAATACCTTATGCCTTTAAGAATTGGTCTTTAAGAATATATTTCTAAAAAGAGAACTTTTAGATACCTTAAAACAAAAGTTTTGTATCTATCTTTGTGTTGCAATATTTGACTCATTGAGAATTATTCACTCATTATTGATTCATGTTTTGTTGTTTTTTTAAGTGCAACTGGAATCGTTTTACATTATGTATTAAATTCACATAAACTTAGATACTTTGCTCTGAAAACCATACACCAAGAAATTCTACTGAGCATTATTTATATAAATATATATATTTTTAACTTAAAAAAATAAAAGTATATTTATTTATTTTGAGAAAGACAGAGAAAGGTGGGGGAAGGAGAAAGAGAGGGAAAGGAGAGAAGAGACAGTTCCAAGCAGCTCCCTACTCCACATTGTCAGTGCAGAAACCCAATGTGGGGTTTGAACTCACAAACCATGAGATCATGATCTCAGTGGAGGTCAAGAGTCAGATACCAAGCTGTCCCAGGCTCTTGCCCATGCGATTGAGCCATACATGCAACTAAACTCTCCCTGTAGGAAGTTATATCCCAGTTTAAGTTCACTTCTCAGCCTGCTTTTTTTTTTGGTCTTTATGCTTATTTTAGACATTTCATAGCAGTATTTTGTCTCTGCCATAACACTGCTCATTTCTGGTTTTCCCCCCTAATTCTTTTTTCTTTTTGGTCTCCTTTTGGCCATCCTTAAAGAACTCTCAATTTTTTTCTCTTTGATTTTACATTCTTATGATTTTAAAATTGGTTCATAACCTTACCATGTAAATTCTCTGAAATCACACATAAGCTTGTGCCTGAGTGTTTGCACTAAGAGAGAAGGAAAGGTAGACTAGTTTTTATCATATTCTCGAGTGGATCTGCAACTCCCAAATGGCTGAGTCATTTGCTGCATGGATTTATCACTTTGTCTCCTCTGAGGACACAGCAGTCTATGCAGGTATCCAGATTTCACTCCCGGATTCCATATTCTTATTTCTCAGACTTCCAGATTCTAATTTTCCCATAGTCACCTCAGTCAATATGCCCCACACTAAACTCATTATATTTCCCCCTTATACCTGTTTCTCTTTACATGTTGCTGATTTTAAGGAATGTCATCAACATCCCCACAGTTACTCAAATCAAAAAATTAATTATATTTGACTCTCTTTCTAATAGGTCTTTATTTCTTGTTGATTCTGATTCTCTGTGTTCACAAATTTCCCCTCCATCTGCCTTTCCATTTCCTCCTTTGAATCTAAACTCATTATTTCTCTCCTAGAAGATCCTTTTGAGAATCAGATGAAAACCACTATCAGCTCTCTCTTCCCTCCTCATTATAGGACATTGGATAATGTACAGACTCGAGAATCAGACTCTGGGTCCAAATCTCAGCTTGCTCATTTGCTAGTGGTATCATATTTGGAAATTATTTACCTCTCTATGCTTAGTTTCCTCATCTGTCATATAGAACACACACTTGTCTGGTCTTTCTGCTTCCAAGCTTACCAACTTTCCAATACATTCTTCCTACATTGTGACTGGGGTACTTTTTTTCTAAAATGCAAATGTCAACATTTCCTTCATATGTTGGCCTGACCCTATTTTGCTTTCAGAGAAAAAAAAATGCAGCCTCCTTGACCTCCCTCAGTTTACCTCTCCAACTCCACATTTCACTGTTCTCCTGGCTTTGATTCTGAATTTAGGCTATGCAGGTATATCACACTCCCTGCCATGACTCCTGGCGAATACACATGTTCATTGAGCTGTCTGGAGTATCCTCTGCTTTCTTTATTTCATAGACTTATCCCTTATCTTCCCATTAGAGCCATCCTACCTATGGTTTAATCATGAGTCCACATTTACCAGCTCTGTGTAGCCTTGAGCAACTTAAAATTACTCAAGTTCTCTGTAGATTATAAAATGGGGTGAAGCATAGTAGTTACTTCATATTGTTATTGTGTTGACTAAGTTAATACACATAAGCTTAAACAATGCCTGAACCATTGTAAGCATTCAACGACATCCTTAAGAAGACTGTAGATGCTGTATTCTGCCCTCATCCTATCTCTGTCATGATTTTAATATTTCTCTTGTATATTTCACTAGTGTCCTGGCACTTTGACCTCACCTCTAGCAAGCACTGATGAAATATCACTGTGTTTATCTGTCTCTCTCCCCACCAAACTCTAATTTCCTTGAAGCTACAGACTGAGTTACATCTTTTCTCTTTACCTAGTGGTCTGAACCCCATCTGCTATACAACTAGAACTCAAAAAGTAGTTGTTAAATAAAAATGAATATTCTTATCCTCAGAAGGGAATATGAAACAGAACAGTTGCTGTGTAACCCTTTTTGAATGAATGGATAAATTTATTAATTGTACCTTGGTATAGCAGGAGTATGCTTTGAGCTGATTTAGACCGTAAGACAACCAGCCCATGCTGGAGGCTGTAAGCTAAATACTATTTTCTTTTTTCAATTTCTTCCTCTTTTAGTGCTCTGTTACTAATTAAATTCCTGATCACATAATACAATATTTGGTTTGTATGTGCTCAATGTATGTGACGATGGTTTAATCACCTCTGAACATAAATATGACTGGTGAATGTCTCACAGTCATAGCCCCTGAATATCCTTCCCAAAAGAATGGAAAGCCTTGTTTCCATGCCATTATCAATGTAAACTATTTAATTCCAGCAATAACTGTGAACTGGCAAAAACATGAAGCAATAAGCTATATTTTGATGCTATGATAACATTGAGGGCAATATTTTTTTAGTGGGTAATGTTTCTAAGAATAAATGTGACCAAATATCTGCAGACGAAGGTAAGACAAAAATAAATATCTTAACCAAAGAACTTACAAAATGGATGAAATTCAGTTTGAAGTGATTATTTGCCTAGAACACCACTATTGCCTGTTTGGAACAAGAAGAGGACAGGTTGGTGAATTATTTCAGAAAATGTGTTTATCAAAAATGGTACTTAGCTTACTTACATTAGATATCTTAGTAGGAAAAGTTCTGTGAAACTAAACAAAAATAATCCCTGTGTGAAAATGTGGATTTACAATTCCTGGGCTGAATACACGTTAGGGCAAAGGATAAATTTCCAGCCAGTACTTCCTAAGAATGTTTTTATCATGTAACTTTAGTGAGTTTTAAGCACTTCAGATGGCATAAAAATAAAACTACGATTTTTTCAGCATTTCCTATTGATGGGCACCAATGCTATATGTTTTACAAAAATGTCTTTTAATTTACTATAAACTCATCAGGTATGCATTATGATTCCATTTTAGAATAAAAAAACAAAAGCTAAAAGAAACTGTTTGGATGATTTTGAACTCTTGAGCATTGTGTTCAGACATTTTTCCATGAAAGAAATTTTGCTTATAGATTACACAATAAATTTGTGTTTAATTGAACCTTGTTACTTGGAAGAGAAAGAAAGAACTAAAGTTTAATGAGTCGATTATTTCATGTGATGTTTGTCTTTACATGAAGTACCTAATTTAATCCTTTCCTTATCACTGAGAAGTACACACAATTATCGTGACTTTATAAAATGATGACATTTATAAAGGTTAAATTAGTTGCCAATGAAAGAGAAAATGCACAAAAATTTCTTCTCTTACTTTGTAGTGATATGTTCAGGCCATCTCCATAAGTGACTGGAAACAGAGGACCCTTAAAGTCAATTAAACATTTTGGCTTTTGTATTAATAATAGAGCTCATGAAGATTTTGGAAAAGCTTTCAGAAGACTGCTCTTTGAGTTTTTTAAATACATACTTTAAAAACCTGATGCATTTATTGTGATATATTGATTTAGGCATATGTGAATATACTTAGATTTAAAATAGAGTATTTGCATATAATCCTTTGATAAATAATAAATCCACTTGATAAATAAGTTGTTAATCACAAAAGTTGGGAAAGAGTTTCCTTATATGTTTTAGAAATAGAATGAAATAAAAGTTCATTTTAGTGACTGGTATTTAATCTAGTATTATAATATGAGTCATTTAAAATTTTATATTCACCATAACTGAAGACTGAGGCAGCAGTGAAAATGAAGATATGCAGAGAATTAAAATCTTGATGGATATCTTAATAAGAGGCATTTCCATTTTTGTGTCATCTAGAAGTCCTTAAATGAGCAAATATTAATTTAGAATACTTAGCTACAGAATTAAAGAAAACAAAGATTAGCAAGAAGCAAATAAAACTGATGCTTCTAAGAGCACAGAACCCATTGGAAAATGGGGCAATAGACCTACATGAGGATCTTAAGTCCTGCGATTAAATTGGGATTTATTTTAGGATTGTATCATTAAGAAGAAAATAAATATCAAGAGAAGGATTAGACATTTTGTCTCTAGTATTTTTATTTGTTTTGGATGTGCTACATGACAAAAGAGATATAGTTACTTTTCTTCTACTCTGAGTGGGTGTGATGGGTAGCATCTATTAGGATCATAATTGTTCAATAAATGTTTCTTGAACAGATGTTTAGTTGCCTGATGTTGCACCCAAACTCCGAACCTAGCCAGGAATTTTACTTTTGCAGCCACTCCCACCCATGCTTTAAAAGTTTAAAGACATATTTATTAGACAAATTCTCAGAAAAGAAGTGAAATTATGATAAGTAGGCAGACATATGAGCTCTGTGAGAATCACCAGGGCTTGATATTTCTAACATCATGAAACAAAAAAAAATACTCAACTCCATGTGCTTTAAGTCTCAGGATGATAAGAAAAATATGTTTTCAATGTTCCCCCTAATGTATTCAGTTCAATATGAGAATAGATATGTCTCATATTAATACTTGATTTCTAAATACTCATGAGCTCTATTAAAATTCTCTGGCAAAATCATACCATGCTTTCCTTCCAGTGGACTCTAACTCAAGGTTTTGGCAGGCGCTGACTGATTAGCAGGTTTTTTCCTTCCCAATCACATTTCTGAGCACACCCAAATGGAGCTCTGGGAACTTACTGTTTAAATATATTCTTTACAAAGTATATGAAGGACTTGTTTAGACTATGTAAAAGAGATATAACTCAAGGTAATGGAGTGCAATAGAGAAATGTGAAATGTCTTTAAAACAAGATCACTTCAGATGGAATTATCATCTATATTCCTATCTATACATGAAAGCATGGAATTGAGCTAATTTTTCATGTAACTCAAGTCCACTGTTACATTAAAGGAGTCGGGTATTGCATGTGCGCACTGAAGCACCATGTGGATGGCCATAGAAGCCACAGCTTAGTGACAACCACAGCTTTCAGATGGAAGTGGTCTCTTTCACTCATCACTATTTATGATTCTTTGCATCTTCACTCAGAGAAAGGCTGATTAGCGAGCAGCACTATAGAAGAGGACTTTAAGCCCTAAACTTTGAAGAGCCCTCCTGACGCTGGGGAGAGGATCTGCCTGAAGCAGATAAGAGCACACTGAGGCATTCGTTCAATAATTCTTGGGTGGGGATGGGCAGATGGACGAGTATCTTCCAAAGAGACACAAGGCCTAAATATTTTCAATAGCTAAATGGCTCCGGATATTCCAATCATATTAAAAATTTGTATCCCCAACACCTGAAACTAATATACTGATATATGTTAACTATATTAAATATAAAATAAAATAATTGGAATTAAAATAAATTGCATTTCCACTGTCAAAAGACACCCCAGAATAAATACGGCTGGATGCCCTGGTCAGGTTTTCTCTGCACAGGACTAAATGTAAGTGATCCTAATAAAAGCTTTTAACAATAAAGATTCTTTCTCCTTCATAATAGTTATTGGTAATTTCTATATCTCCTTTTCCCTGCAGGCA
This sequence comes from Suricata suricatta, assembly GCF_006229205.1. Classification (NCBI taxonomy): domain Eukaryota; kingdom Metazoa; phylum Chordata; class Mammalia; order Carnivora; family Herpestidae; genus Suricata; species Suricata suricatta. Next base: position 589,358 of record NW_021869325.1, on the reverse strand, counting down.
ACTCTCTTTCTCCCCCTCTACAAAAGAAATACTTAACATTAGCTTTAATATGGGAATCTTCCTGAAACTTTTCCCAGGACTCTGAATTAATCTTTAGTATTGGCTAATTTCTACCCTCTATATTTAAATGTCTAACACCATGACATCAAATATTTATCCATGACAGTATCACAGATTTTATCTAAGAGCAAGCAGGAAAGAAGAAGCTAGTAAATTCTTTTAGAAAGATACTGTGAGTTCACAAATCTGAGCTTATGAATACATTCTCTGAGGTTGAAGAATGAGAAACTGTGAGTGCAAATTTCATGAAATGCTTCTAAGAATAATGTTCTTTTTACTGCTTTTATATTGCAATCAATACAATGAAGAAAGTTTTACTGAATATGGACTTGCTCCATGTTAAATCCAGTATCTACTATGCCAGACTGCAGAAGTTCTTACCACCTTCTTTAGCGCAAAGGCTGACAAGGTTGTGCACAGTGTCCATCAGCTCCAGCTGCTGCTTCTGAAGGACACTGTTATTGCTGGTGGCTCTGTTCAGTTGTTTCTCCAGTTCCTGGATAATGTATGTTTGGCGAGTAACCAAGACTTGAAGATTCTCTCTCTCTTCTTTCAAGGTGTCCAACTCTTCCTTGTGCTTTCCCTCCATTTCTAAGATTTTATGTTCTAATAAACTACAAGGAAAGAAAGACAGGACTATTTTAAAAGTGCTATACAAAAATGTGATTTGACTAGTTCCTCAGTTTATTTAAAGTTAGAAATTTTAATAGAACCAATTTGACAATAAATTGTATAAAAAATAATATATGAGAAAAAAATAAAGTTAGAAATTTTATTTAAGTATTCAACGGTGGAAATATTTTTAAGTGCTAAAACCATATAAAAATAAATATTTAATGCATATATTAAATTAGGATATATATATATATATATATAGGATATATAACATATCAAATGAAGAATTATTAGACTATTTGTTGTCAGAGTAATGTCTGTTTCCGAAATATGATTTATTTCCTGGGGAATATCTCATATTCAAAGTAGCTGGCTTGGAGCCAAACAATCACAGTCTGTCAAAGTACGGTTTAACTTTCATTAAGAAAATAGGTCCCATAAGAAACTGATAGAATAGTTCAGGAAAAACTATGAACAAAATATAGAAACTTTTTTAAAATTTACTTTGCATTCATATAGGATTCTCAAAATATCAACAGTGATTAAATTTCACAATAGTTTTTTTGGGGCCAGGTAATAGTATACTGATGCAGAAACCACAGCACCAGAAAGTAAGCTATGTAAAATCAAGTGAATTAAATTTCTTGGGATTTGTGATGCCTGCTCCTGTATCATAGTCACAGCTTATTTTGTCTCTCAGCCTAAGTTTCAGAATGAGGCCTAAAAGCACCACAAGTTTGCAAATCACTGCATAAATGGTCCTGAAAAGGAAGACCACAGGCTGATGGCATGGTTTTACAAAAAGACTTGGAATTTTGCTCAGGGTGATGTAATCTTCAACTGAGAAACTTCTTTCAGAACTCTTCAAAAGATACTCCCCTTGCATACTGCACATTAAAAATAATAGAAAATGCAGAAGCACTCTTGGATCCTAGCAACCAACTGTAAATAACAAGTATTTACATTTTATAGAGTGTATAATATACTAAGATTCATCAGAGGAAACCCTTATTCTTTCTCAGTTCCATTTTCAGAAGGTTCAACCAGCCCTTGGTTTACAAGCTGTTATTCAAATGTAACATACAAGACTGGTCACTTAATTTACCTTGGAGAAATACAGCACTGAATCATTCCTCTAAGTTTTCAAAAAGGGGACTCCAGGGAACGTTTTATATGTAACACTTAAAAGCACAAAACAGAGCCTGTTAGAAAAGCCAAGTTTTCGTACTTGATGTTCTGGGGGGCAAGCTGGAATATCTGATTGGCCTTTCCACAGATTAAGAAGTGTGGAGAGAACTGCTCTTGGGCATTCTGGGTTCTTGCCAACCAACCTGTCCTCCAAGAAAATGTGCTTCAGAACATGACAGGCAAGTTGCCTATTGTACCAAGCCTGAAAAGCACTGGGAGGCTTCTATTCATATCACCCTACTAACTTAGAGCACCTTGGTAGCATGTCCAGATTCACAGGTGAAAATTTCCACTGAGACCCATTTGGGGAAGCTCTATAATTGTGCAAGGTAAGAAAAGCCCTGCCTCTAAGCTTGTTTTCAGTTTATGTTTTAATTCTTTGTTTATCCTCCTAGGGGTAATGATCAGATACAAGATGCCCATAATATAAAATCAGTTAACTTACAAAAAAATGTCTTTTAAACTCACAAGAGTTATAGTATACTGCTGAGAAAACTTAGAATTAGCTGTTCAAATGATAATAAGGTAGGGGTGCCTGGGTGGCTAGTCAGTTAAGTGTCCAACTTTAGCCCAGGTCATGATCTCACAGTCCATGAGTTCCAGCCCCACGTCGGGCTCTGTGCTGACAGCTCAGAGCCTAGAACCTGCTTCAGATTCTGTGTCTACTCTTTCTGTCCCTCCCCTTCTCAAAAATAAACATTAAATTAAAAAAAATAACATGTTAATAATGTAAAGATCCAAATTTGGATAATGTAGTCTGAATTACTATTTCGTTCCCCAAAACAGATGAGCATTGGCCTTTCAGTTTTCCTAATCAGTAGGTAACATTCTGGTTTAGAAAATATAATGTTATAGTTATAACTTGTATTTATTACTTGCTAGATGCCAATAGTGTTCTCGGCACGACGTAAAATATAAAATGATGCCATTTCCACTCCAGGGATTTATTTTTAGAGATAATACATCAAATAAGACAACAGCAACTGTAAGAAACTTCTGTGTCAGACATAACGTTATTTTGGGGGGGTGATTTTTACACCAGTGTTTCAGTGTTTTCCTACTTCTTTTGAGGCACTCCCCTATTCAAGAGAATATATAGTCTAGATGGTCACTATCGAAGATGTCAATAAAGGAATTTTGTTTGTTTACTTGTTTTGTTTTTCAGGATAATTTGGAAGAAGCTGAGAATTTAAAGTTGATCAAAGAATTCTTGTTGCCAATGGCAACAACTCTGGGCATCGGCTTACGGAAGAAAAGGCTGGAGTTTCCTAAGTAAAAAGAATAAGCACTTAACATGTTGAATAAAACTGTTAATCTTCATAATTCACTGAACAACCTTTACCGCACCTGGACTACCAGGTATCACAAGAAACCAACATGGCCCGCCATCTTAAAATAGATATTAATGCGGAGTAAAGATGGAACTGCTCACAGAAGTGGGAATCGTGCTCGGCATCACAGACACCTCACGGGATTTGGAATGGAATATATGCAGGAAAAAATAATATTCATGGAAACTACAGGCAAACCGGAAACATGTCACATTGCTTCCCAAATGGCAGGTCTTACCAGTTAACTATCTCTTCCAGTCATTTTCTCATTTCATTTCTTCACTTGGAGATACTTTAGTAACTTTTACACTGTAGTAATTATTAACTTTATTAAGTATAAACTTTATGTTAATTCTAACTTTTTAGACTTCTTCAGGCAAGACTGATCTCTTCTTGGCCCTTCCGTTTTCTCTGACACTGCTCAACCCTTACTTCCATCTTCTCTTCACATTTGGCTTCCAAAAAAAAACCTATTCTCTTTCCTTTGATAATTCTCATCCATTAGTTATTTACTTGGGAAGTCAGCCCCTTTTTCTTATTATTCCAAACTGGTTTGAATCCAAACTTTCTTGCCAGAAAAATTCACATGCCATCTCTATTTATTAATCACATTGTTGTAATGCACCATTATAATTGGGTAGCACTTTAAAACCTTTATCTCCTTTGATTCTTTTTTTTTAATTTTTAATGTTTTTATTTATTTTTTGAGACAGAGAGACAGAGCATGAGAGGGGGAGGGGCAGACAGTCAGGGAGACAGAATCCAAAGCAGGCTCCAAGCTCTGAGCTGTCAGCACAGAGCCCAACGTGGGGCTTGAACCCACGAACATGAGATCATGACCTGAGCAGAAGTCAGAGGCCCAACCGACTGAGCCACCGAGGCGCCCCAATCTCCTCTGATTCTTAAAGCACTGTAGAGATAGACTGAGTAGATAGTACAAGTTCCAGTCAGTACAAATCTAAATATCTTACCCCAAAATTGTGTTCTCATTGTGTCAGAACCAAGATAAAAAATCTGCCTTTTAACTTGTCAGACTAGAAATGTGCCCATGATATCCCAGTGCTATGAACACTAGCAGGAGAGTCGGTCCTCTTTGATTTAGTGTAATCAAATATATCTAATATACCTACTTCTTCCACCCATTGATATTTTATCGGGAATCAAGGCATCGCTTTAACATCTCCTTAGCTCCATCTGGCTATTTTGGGAGCTTGTCTTTCACAATATTTCAACCTATCAATCTTTTACATGTATAACAACAAAGTTTTTTGTCAAGCCAGGTTTTTTTTTTTTTTATCAGAACTGAAATTTTCTTAAACACCACTCTGTGTTAAACCTTTTGTCGTTCAATTTAATTTTATCCCATTTTGTTCTGAATGGTTTTTATTGGTTCTCTTCTGTTTTCCCTATCCATATCAGTTGGGAGAGGTCACTTCAGCTAGATACAGGGACCTCTATAAATGAAGGTTGGTGTGAAGGATATGACAGCTCTAGTGTCTTAAAAAGACAAATAGTTATAATTCTCCCTGATAATGGCCTGGAGCAACGAGTTTAGTTTACACTTAAATACATAATCCAAAACGTGGGTGCTGATTCTACACTCCAGCACACTGCTTTCTAGAGTGCTCTCAGTATACTTTTATCAGGTGTTCACTTGTTAAGAATCCCTCCGTCAAGTTTTGAGGGAGCCTAGATTAAGTAAACAGTTTTTATCATGACATCTTTTAGGATTAATGTTCCATGGAACAACAATTTTTAAACTGTGTACCTAAATCTATACAAATAGAGCTAGAAATCTGAAGACCAAGTTTCTCACAGGATTTTCAGTACTTCCTGTTTCCCATCTTTCTGGAAACACTTTGAGAAGAGACATGCATAAAACGTTGGCACTTAACTTCTAGTTTGAAGCAGAGGTGCACTTTAATGAAGAATAAAATAAACAAAATAATCTAGGTCTTGAACTTCAGTAAAAGGTTCTAATTGAGTATATACATAACCTTATTTGAAGATTTTGGTTGACTTCTTTCCATTTCCACAATCAGCCTCCTCCAACATATCTTATTGGAAATATTTCAGATCATTGAACACATCTTGAAACTTTCACAGAAAAAGCTCTCCCTTTCAAATTGTTTCCCACAATAGATTTCTTAACATAGCAGCCAATGAATTCACAGTGGTGACAGTTGCCTAAGCTCAGCGTATGTAAAGACAGCTCTCGAACAAGAGGAAGATGTTGAAAATAGAGATACCTTTTCATTTTTACCTGTCTGAAACTGATTACAGATGTTTCCATTTCTTAAATTGTTTTTAATATGTAAGGTGTCAATATGTGTTGCAAATGTGGGTTTTAAAGATCGATTTTTCTAAACAAGGGTATAGTTAGTGCAGGTAATAGTTTAATATTTTAACTTGAACACAGCACATTTTCTCTTAAAATATAAAGCCAAATGTTTTTGTAATTCAAATGTGGAGCAGAATGTAAATCAAATGTGGAGCAGATTACTACAAATACATATTGGCAAGTAGTTTTTTATTTAATCTAGGGTAAAGATAAATAAACTATGTGTGGAAGTAAGAAAGCAAGATAAAAACACAAATGGATACACTTTAAAACATAAAAATGTAATACTTCTATAAAAAAGATTGTCCGATAAGTGAAAAACTACAGAAATACATATTTGCAACGTATATGACAAAGGTTTAGTATCCATTGAAGGGCTTATATGAGTTAATCAAACAAAGATAAACAATGTAATAGAAAAAGGGGAAATATACATGAATAGGCTAGTCATAGAAGAAGAAATGCAAGCAGTCAATAAACACGAAAAGATGTATAACCTAAATTTTCAAGTAGACAAGATTAATAAAATGGTTAGCAAGGTTTGGGGAAATTGGAAAGCCCGTGCACACTTGGAAATAATATAAAATTTGGAGATAATTTGTCAATATATATGAAAAATTTTAAATAATCATCAAATCTCTAATAAATTATAAATTATAGTGTATTTATACCTAGGAATGAGAGAGATATGTATATAGATACATGTATAACATATCCATGATAACGTTTTATAAAGTAGAAATAAACCCAGCATTTAAAAAGTAGTTACAATCTATATACATATGCATTCATCATTTCAATATGTATTTATGCATGTGTGTGACTGGATATGAGTGTGTGTCTATATAAGCAAACAATAAATATTCACACATGTATATCTTAGTATATTCATAGAAAAAATCTGGAAGAATAAGAATAAAAACTTAATCTGTTAATGATAATTCTCTGCAGGAGGTGATAATGGTGGAGGAATATGGAATTAGGGAGACTTGGCCTTTAATTTTATACTTTTCTATGTAATTTAATGTTTAGAGCAAGTTTTTTCTATTACTTTTTTTTATTGATCAGAGAGATGTGTTAAAAAGTCATGAATCTAGAATGGTCTGGGAAGATGTTATCTAGAAATTTAAAACTTGAATTAGTGAACCTTAAAATGTGGACTGATACCTTGCAGTAGGCTTTTGAGGATTCAGAGTAGCAGTGTAAACATCATCGCTCTATTTTATTTATTTTAAGGACAATTAATATATTTATAATATTTAATGTAAACTAGGTGGTTTGTGTTTTCCATTAAAAATATTTTTTAGTTGTGTGTGTGTGTGTGTGTGTGTGTGTGTGTGTGTGTATGGAGAAAATGACATTTGTTGGCACAGAACTACTGGGACATTTGCCAGTTCATCATTCATTCAACGTTCAAAAAGCACTTAATACTATATATACAACGTGTAGAGAACTGTGCCTGGGAGCATAAAGACAAAGATAAATAAAACATAATCTCTGTGTTCCAGAAGGTCACAGCCCAATAGTAGAGAGATAGATAAAACATACACACACACACACACACACACACACACGCACAAGCATCATACCCACACATATTACAGTGCATTGGGATAAGTGAAATAATAGGGAAAAGCAAGGTACAGTGTAATCATATAAGTTGTAATGACCAAATCTACTGGGTAGAGTAAGAGATGGGTTCTTAGGGAGGTTAACATCTGCACTGAGTTTTGAAGGATGACTGGGAGTTGGCGAGTTGAATAAAGAACTACAGGGCATTTCAGGCAAGTGAAACATCAGATGGAATAACATCAAGACTTCAGAGCGGTGCTAACAACTAGCAGGATTAAAGAGTTGTTATGTGCGTATGTATGTGTTCTCAGAGCTTTACATGCATCACCTCAATCCTCACGTCAGCTCCATGCATTATCATTATCATCATCCCGGTGCTAGAAATTAGGAAACCAAAGGATAGTGAGTTTACGTAGCGTTCCCAAAGAAATAATATGTGGCAGAATTGGCTATAATAGGAAAAAGGAAAAATAAAACATAGAATCTGGCCTCAGAGCTCATGTTTTTAGCTATCAGACCATACTTTCTAAAATATCAGACTTGTATAAGTAAGGCTACAAAATTAAGATGATGATGGTTATGGAGTGTGTTCAATGCTAAAAAACTTGAATTCTCTTCATTTAGTTACAGAGAATCATTAGGGGATTAGGTAGATGCTATCTAGAGATCAAAAAGTTGGGCTGAATTAGTGTTGGGGATCTAAAAAAAAAGTGAAAAATAATCTCTTACATTTTAGAAAGAAGACTTGGGCAGAGAGCTGGATAGTTTGAGAGACATAATGCTCAGTCACTGCAATGACTGAGACAAAATTAACGGGAGTTGGACGTAGGACACAGTCAGTGGCAACAAAATGAACAAGATAGATAAAAAAAAAAATATTTAGGAGATGGAACTGACAGCATCAACAGTCACTGTGAATTGTGAGGAATCTGGGAAAGGAAAAAATTAAGACTGCCCTTAAATATTCAGTTTGATTCTGAATTCTATTTTACTCTAAAATCCTAAAATTAGTGAAATTAAAGTTTTTAAAAAGGCTATATGCCATTAAGTTCATTTTTTCAAAACATGAGTGGAGGAAAAAACATTCTATTCGATAAATCTGTAGGTATTCCATTTACAAGATATAGAACAGAGTAATAGAAATTTAAATGCTTTTTATTGATCCCTAGTATATACAACTAACATAATTCAGCCAGGTATAATGCTAGAAGGTAGCAGGATTTTAACTCAGTATTTTGTAAAGAACTTCTCAAATGGAAGATAGCTTTAATTTAAAAGACTGGGACTTTTGATTTCTTTAAGTGTCTTGAGGATTAAAATCAATATTTTATTATGCCATTACAGTAATTTGTTTGTAAGGTATAATTTAGTATCTTGAAAGTACACACATTTCAATCACTTAAAATTAATTCACTTAACAACTTCCCATAAATTCCAGCTAGAAGATAGATGAGGCTTGTCACATCAGTCCAATGAATTCCCAAGGTAAAATAAATACTTTATATTTCCTACTCCAGTATTAGCAGGAATAAATAATGATCTACATAGGAATAGGCCAAAAACAACTGGCCTACCCCTTTCTTTAAACTTATATCTGTTTGTGTTAAGAGGATAACTTGACAGCCACATCAATTAGTCTTGAGGCTGCATCATGTTGAAAAAATATTTTTATAATATTTAAGACAGGAAATTTTGCCATAAACTAGCTGTTTGGTCATGGACAAGTAAACCTGACCTTTGTGAACTTCTCTTTCTATATAAAAGGGAAATATAATAGATATTCTGCAGAATTAGTTGGTGGATTAGCAGTGATGTAGATAAAGCACCTGGCACAGGGGTTTGCCTGATATTAGGTAGGTAGCAGATAGATCTGATAAAATGATCTTGGAGTGGCCATCACATGTGTAGTTTCGCTTCACTGAATGGGTGTTACCAAAAATTTCCCTAATCTTAACTCTATATATTCGACACGACTATCAGGAAAGCTTCAGTACTGCATCTTCATATACATAAGATGCTCATTTCCCTTCCTGCATACCCTCCTGGTTAGGCAGAATAATTTCTTCTGGAATATTTTTTCATCTGGCTCTGATTGCACCTTGGAAAAAGTTGGGGTTAAGACAAAGGTGGCCAGGTGCTTTGAAACCCAATCAGTTTACCAAACTTTTAGACCAAAATATTCAGTTACATATTTGGTTCCACTCTAATGATTTGCATTATGATATCTTTCCCCATCCACCTCTCTTTTCTATGGTCTTGAGCTGACTTGACAGGAAATATACTAGAGGAATCTAATAAAAGTTGACAATTACATGTTATACTTTGTGATCCAGCCCCGTACGTGTAAGGTAAATATTAATATTCTCCATTTCTTGGGTTCTTGGTTGATAATTTCAATTACATGGGCCAATTACTGATCTCTTACTTCCAAATGTTGTTTCCTTGAGGGAAGAAACAAAACCATTTTGAGATTAAGATAGCATCCAACAAAAGAAAAAAAATTCCTAAAGAAAGCAAACTGGACCTTTTTTGGAGTCACCCCCCACTAGACTGTTAGGAAAACAAACAGCAGAGCAAATGTTGCTAATCCTATTCTTGTTTTGTGCCTTTGGCCATTTAGAGGATAAAGAAGTGAATCTAATGAGGCCCAAAATCCTTTTTCAACCCTCCAAGTGATGCATTTAATTTGTCAGGATGTAAATCAGCAGGACCTCTCAGCATGATTGTGTAGTATAATCCCATCTATAAAATATTCCTCCTTGTTCTGCCAAAGAAGTGGTGGACCCTCCTAAGGGCCAGCTCACTGACTTGGCAGCTGAGGCCCCCACCACACTCAGAGCTGGTAAGTCACACACCCAGACACAACCCCTGACATTCCATGGGGAGGAAGCAAAGCTTAATTTAGATAATCCCCTTTGCAGAGTGTATTAGCTGATCCAAACCAGACCTGGCCAACTAAAGGCATGTTGTTCCTACATTTCAGAGATGCCTAAATGTAGAAATCGCTTTTTGCAACATGTGGAGGATTAAGATTCATTTAAGCAATGGGTAGGAATAATCAATAAGCTTCTTTAAAAACATATAAACAGCTTCAGGTATGACTTTGACCTTCTATCAACTTAAATGGTATGTGTGCGCTGGGGGTGGGAAGTAATTCTTTGTTGCTCTAGAAAGTGCTTGGCAGAGTTCCTGCAATTCCATTTCACATAGGGAAATAAACAATAACAATAAACACAACAGGGAAAGTATGCTGTACACCACAAAACGGTATTCTTTTTTTTTTTAATAATGTAAAACACGTTCTACTTTAAGTGGTTCATAGAAGACTACGCTTGGTTTAAGAATAAATATTCTGCCAACACTCCACTAAACACACTGGACCCTTCAACACGAAGACACAGATTACTACAGAGATACAACAATGTTAGGAAATATAGCACATTGATAGAAAAATGCCCTCAGGTGAAGTAATGCTATACTCGAGTGTCAAAAGAGAGAAAGAGGGAAAGACAGAGAGAGAGAAAGAGAGAGAGAGAGGAGTGCAGAGTAGGAGTAAAAGATGCATGTAAGTTTGTCAGGCATGAGCACAGAGATAAATTAAAACCTAAATCACTGAATTCATTGTGAAATGCCTATATTTCTGGAAAAGGGAATTGTTAAAATGAGTGTTGTGATCTGGATATATAAGACCTGCATTCTCCTTAGAAATGAGAATTTAATAAAGGGGAACAATCCATCAGCAGAAGGCAGTATGTGCTGGGGATAAGGAGTGAGACTCTGAGAGGCTGTGGCACAGGGCAAGCCTCTTCTCCTTGGCCTGCAGCAGAGGTCTTTCGAGTGCTTGAACCTCAACTCAGCTTTACCGATGGAACAGAGAAAACAACTTGGAAGCAGGTTCCCTTCAACAAACAATTTCATGGTGAGAACTTCTTGGTAGGAAATAATACCAAGGGCCATATCAAGAATTATGGTGGAAAAGAAAAACCCAAAATGATTTGGAAATAAGGGAGAAGGGACATATTTAAGAAAAAAGAAAAAGAAGAAGAAGAAGAAAAAGAAAACATAAGAAAGAATGAATAGAAGAGGGCAAAAGAAAGAGGCCGAGCCAAGGGGAGAGAGGGAGAGACAGAGAGCTGAGTTTAGTGACACTTAAGGGACAGCATTTGTTTTTGTAGTTAAGGAGGGAGACCTTTTAGTCCTCCCGGTTTTTTTTATGGTATCCTGACAGCTCAAGTGTCAGATGTGGACCAAGAGATAATACACATATCAGCAGGGGAAGAACTGAAGGATGCAGATTCATACTGACAACTTTTTAAAAGATAAATCATATATGGTAACATGCTTAGTAAGAGACTGAAAGCACCGTAGGTCACAACTTAAAATGAAATACCATGCAGTTATTAAGGATGATATTAGATGGATATTTATTCATGAGAAAAGATATCTATTTCCAAAGAAAGCAGGCTGCAAAACAGTGTGTATAGCATGACACAGATTTCCACAAAAAAAAATGAACATACAGCAACATATGCAGCTTTCTCAACATGTTTGGACTGTGGTTTTTAATTTTATTTTGTGTACTTTCTCCTTTTTCTCCAATAAATGTCTGTTATTTATGTAATTATAAAAACAACCTAAAAATAAGTAAAAATATCAATATTTTACTTATTCATCCCTAAACAAAGCTTTCACAACAGCATACTGAAATACATGACTATAAAGGGGTTCATATTTGGTGACCAAGTTAGAGCATGGTGAGACCCTAAAACCAAGGGATGCTGAAGAAAAGTATACCTGCTCCATGTGCATGTCTGGTTACTGTGAAATCGCAGGGGGATAAATGGTACTTTTCAGCAGGATTTTCAATTCCAAAACATTTCATTATGCAACCAGTTCAGGGTCAAGTCCTGTCAAGTTTATTTATAGTTATACAGTTTACCCCAGGACACAGTACAAAGATAAATAAATGTAAAACTTAGAAATACAAGTCATAGAGCATACATGACCCCTTTCAGACTCTAAATCAACAGCCAGGTTTATCTTCTTCATGTATAAGTTTCATTATAATTGTTGTCATGAAGGGCTACTTTTAGTGTACAGTTAAGGAATCTTTCAAGGTTGCAGATAGCGGTACTGAGAGACCGTGTGCTATACTGGAAAGAGCAGGGCCAGGAAGAAAAAAACCTGAATCCCATTCCCAGCAGTGCTGCCAGCAAGCTGTGTGACCATGGGCAAATCACTCACTTCCACTAAGCCTGTCCCCTAAGCAGTCCTCGTAGGTACCCTCCTGGTTAGACACATGGTGGAAACTCTAGTTCCAATGACACATGGTATTTAACTAGTTTCTAGCAACACAGGGCCTTAAACCCAATGTAATGCACAAAAACTGAAACCTCTTCAAGCCATCCAATACCCAGAGGCCAGTTAATAAGCAATACATTTGTTCTACAGAGGTCAGTGCTTTGATTGAATTATCCATCGTGAATGCCAATGACTTCAAAATGATATAGTCTATATGGTATCCTAGCTCTGGGTTGATCTCTAAGTCCCATTTCACTTGCCTGAGATGATTCACAGTTTGTAAAATACAACTATAAAATTACATGAATTATTATATAAAGGGTAAGTGACTTTAGATGGGGGAAAGAGGGTGGTGAGCAACTCCTGAATCAGCTTTATAGATAAATAATTTTTCAGAAAAAATAAAATCTGTTTCTTTCTAGTGAAAGATCTCTGAATTCAACACTCATACAGCTCTGTGAGTTTAAGGGCAGGCAGAGTGACAGTTCAAGTTACAGAGTTTCAGAGACTATTTTTATTCCTCTATTGCCATAGATTTCATCCTGCTGGAAATTGTCATTATTTTGTGCCACTGACTTCAATCATAGAATCAATTTTTGTGGAAATGGTGGGATTTCCACAACTAAACATAAGATAAATCAGTGCTAAAAGTTAAAAAAACCAAATATTTCAAAGTATAAGCAACAGTATTATTCTTTTTATATTGTCTTTATATTTCCTTTTCCATAAAACAACTTGACGTAATCTTTTTTTAAAGTGTTGACAGAAAGGTGAAGGATAAAAATAAGTACATCTGCAAATATTCGGAACACAACAGTCCTCACCTGTTTTTCTCATGAATCTTTAGGATTTCATTTGTCTGTTGAAGAAGCTGCTTCTCTAGCTTGTATGTGGATAATGAATTCTCTAGCAGTTGTATTTCAAGTCGAGAAGTTTGGTTTAGTACCTCAAGATAAAAGACAAAAGATAAAAACATTTCAAACTTCAATCACAAAGACTGAAAAGAATGTTTAGTTTTTCATATAGCTGTGTTTCCTTTTAAAATGCTACTTCTTCCAGAATAATTAATTAAATGGTCTATAATCTACTAATTCATGTTTTACAATGTATCTTAATCATTATATTCATTTGAGACTGAGGTTGCAGTTCAATGAGAAAACTGAATTGTTAAATCCATATTCATATTTAAATTTTCATGTTCTGAATCCCTAGTCTATTGTGCTACTTGGTTCATATATATATATATGAATGTATAAATATTCTCCAATATTTATAAGATGAGAGTTACTGCAAGATCTTAGATATTGTGTATAATTAATAACTAATAAGCAAGAAAAAGCCTGCTTTGATCCGTTATCGTATAAAAATTAATTATAAATGTGCAAACAATTCTTGACATAGCTTAGACAGATTCATGACCAGAGAGTTATTGAATACCTATCATATTAGGTCATGTTAGCCCTTCCAGATATCATGTCATTTCATAGACATGGGCATACAACACACTAAAGGATGAATTGCTACCATCACTTTATAAATGATGTGGCATAGTGGCACCGTTAGAGCTACTGTTGGATGATATACCAGTTGAGCAACCAACTTTGGCTCAGGTCATGTTCTCAAGGTTCCGAGTCTAGTTCCTGCTGACAGCATCCAGCCCACTTTGGATCCTCTGCCCCCCTCTCTCTGCACCTCCTCCACTAGCACGCTATCTCTCTCTCTCCCCCTCAAAAATAAATACATAACAAAAACTCCGAAGTCTCTATGATTCATTTATAAAATTGTCATAAATACAGATCTGAAAGCCAATCTAAAAGTTACTACTACTAATCAATATTTATGGAGTGTTTTAGAGTTAAAAAAAATAATTTTCCTATACTGAGTCACTTCATTTGAGGAAAAACAGGAGCAAGTGGAACTAGGATTTGAAAACAGAGTTCAAAGAAGTCCAGAGAAGAGAACGGTAGAGAATGTAAAGATTGGGAATACACACAATTTAACAAAAACATATTTTTGTCTAAGCAAGTTTCTTGTTTGTTTATTAACAAAATTATAAAATATAACAAATATAATGAAATTATATATATATATATATAATTAAATAAGGAATATGATATCTGTGTATTTTGGTCACAGAACAGTGCTTGGGACTGGAAGACACTCAGTATTGATTGAATGAAAGAAAGGTACCTTGTTTTACTGAATCAGACATATTATATGCAGTTAAACAAAATCTATTTTCTCCCTTATTTATCGTATATTCTGATAACATTTGCAGACATTCTCAAATACCAAAACTTTTATTTTATAAAGAACAAAACTTGCTCTTCTCCATGTCTGAGAAGAACGTGAGAGAACAGTGAGAACAGAATGGAGTTATCTAAAATTGAAAACGATGCTATCTATATGTAAATCTGGAGACTACAACAGCTCCTAAGTTTTCTCCGTTTTGTGCTCCTCTCCCTGTCAGCTTGCTACATAACACAAGAATGATCTTTTAAAAACTCACCTTATGTCATCACCAATGATAAATGTGCTAATTGCTTCTCTTGGCAATCAGAATAAATTCCAAAGTTCTTAGCCTGGCCAGCAGGGTCCTATGTGATCAGAACATCACTTACTTCTCAGATCTCATCCTGACACTCCATTCTTTATTATGCTCTAATCACACTGTCTTTATATCTGCCACCCCAACCTGACAAATTCATTGATACCTCAGGGCCTTTGCATCTGCAGTTGCCTACCATATCCCAGATGCATGGCTGATTTCTTATCCACCAATTCTTGCTAATGGAGTCCCATCCTGGTAACCATTATCCTCCATCAAGTCACCCTGTTTTTTTGGCTTTATAAAATCATCACTATTGGATATTATCCTGTCTGTTCACTCATTTGGTGTTTCTCTACTCCCAGGAGGATGCCAGTTACACAGAGGCAAAACTACTGCATCCAGAGCCCTCCAAACTGTCAAGCCCAGCATGGTGTGGCAAGTGGCACCGTTAGAGCTATTGTTGGATGACATACTAGACAATGGATAGTGAATTATTTTTGAAGTTGGGTCATTGTCAGGGAGAGGGTAGCAGGCCACGTGAATGTTAACTGGGCCTTCAAGGATAACAATCTAAAAGAAGCGTCTGAATATAAGAAGAGAAGGAGAGAGACAGATCTCAAATCTCACTTAGTCCAGGCTAGGTGTCAGGTCATCTCAGGTCACTTCTGAATACAAATGCTAATCCCTTCTTTTATTTTCTCCTCACTTTGACCAAATAACTGCTTTATTTCAATTCTCTCAACTGATGTATTAACACAGGCCTATAGTTCAAAAACAAGCAACCAAGAGAATTGTACAAGAAACTATGATAAATTGACTACTTCATTGCCATGTGTTTATGAATTTTGCTGTTTAGCAATAACCTGCATATTCTATTAAAATGACTAAGATATTTAATTCTTTAGCCTAAACACATTCCAAAGTACATCTAGAAAGAAAGGAAGGAAGAAAGAAAGAAAGAAAAAGGAAGGAAGGAGAGAGTGAAGGAAGGAGGGAAGGTGAGAGGGAGGGAGGGAGGTCTTCCTTATAAAGACATAAAAGCGGAAACTGAGGAGTTATTAACTCTAAAATGTTATTTCTTTCATTAAAAAATAAACAAAAATTTAAAAATAAAAATTACTAGTTTCACAAAGTTAAAGAATTTCAGCCAGCTTCCCTTTAATACTTTTAAGAATGCCTCTGATCTAATTTAAAAGGAAAATCTCTCACAAAAGAACATTTCTTTTACTAGCATATTAACTTTGAAATCAGCTTTGTTTGTGGTTTATACTTCCTTTTACTTTAGTTATGTTTTTTAAGTGATGCCTTGGTAATTAGATTTTTACAACAGAATAAAGGCTGCCATGTGTTCAAGGAATCAGAAGAACACAATTTTACAAAATTGATGAAAGAATGTATTTGGTCATTGGTGGGCAGTGTGAACAAAGTGCCACTCTTCAGGTTATCTGTTAATTTCCAAGGGGAGAGTAGACAACTGAGATGGAGAGACATGGAGGCTTCCATACTAACCGAGTTAAAGTAGCGTCACTGGGAGTGTGGCAGGCTGGCAGTTGTGCTTCCTGATAAGATGCAATCGGAAGTGGTGAGTAATTCTACAAAGAACTCCCGCCACAGTGTTCAACTCAATCTAGTTGAGCCTTTAAATTTAACTTCCAGTTTAAAGAAACCATGTGGAATGAATGAGTAAATTAAAATGCATCACAAAGAAATACTCAAAGAAGTTCAGTATATGGGACACTACAAAAACAACGAGCCTGGTGTCTTAAAAACCTCAAGAAAAAAAGTCAGAAAATTACTCCAATTAAAAGGGACTATATTACAACTATATTACAACAACAAAAAAATAAAACACCTATGAAAATTTTTGTAGAATTGAGGAAATCTGAATGCAAAATTACCTGATCTTAGAGAATTACTGTTAATCTTAGCCATGATGATGTTACAGAATCATTACTATCTTACTGTTACATGTAATATATTATGCTGGGAGCCATTTCTGAAGTCAGGCAGGTTTGCAAGGCCTCCCACTGTCAGGTGGCAACACCCACCCACTCACCCCCCACTCAATCTCTGCTTGAGCACCGACCCCTGCCTGACTGATGTCAGGAGTGACTTGCCTTCTTATGCTAAAAATATGTGAATTTTACCTTGTGAAAAAACTTGTTATAGGAGTTTCTTCTTTTATGATTATAGGAGCAAATGTTACATTTCCTGAGAAAACCTGTTTTTCTTACGCTGGAAAACAGGCTATTGACCCCTGCTCACAAAGACCTAACTCTTGCCTTTGCTATGCTAAAAACTTTACCTTGTATTTTAATGCTAAGAATCCCTTCTTTCCCCATGTGATAAACATCTGGTCACCTATTGGTAAAGATTATGCAGGAGTCTTCTACCAATCTATGTTCTTGCAAATTTTTACATACCAAAGAATTTGTCATCAGAAATCATTATCTAAGGCAATTGCAACTTCTGTTTTGTACCCCATACATTTTTTTCAATAAATAAAGCTGACCCTCGGGTCAGAGCAGAGACACCTGCCTGGTGAGCAGAAAGAAGCCAAGGCCCTCTCACTCCCTTTCGCTGACACCGTCCATCCTTCAGGGGAGCCCTGTATCTGCTGGAGCTGGACCCTGGCAATCTTATATTTTATTTATATTATATATAAATAGCATAATGAAAATTTCATTGGGTTATGGAGTTTAGTACAGACAGTACATCTATTACAGAGCTAATGTGCAGAGGAGTCAGAATCTAACCCAGGTAGTCTGTCTCTGGAGTCTGACTTCTTTCCTAAAGGTTCACGTAGCTGTACACAAGCAACTTCTCTCTGGTAAGAAAGGTACCTCCCCTCAGTCAATAACAACTGCTATCAAAATGGTTTCCTCTGAATCACTATGACATCTTCTTGTTGCAGCTAATGGCATCTGACTTCTGTCCCCACTCCAACACTAAACTAGCACTATGAAGCAGGAAAGTGGCCAAATTTCTCATGCTCCATAGGGTATAGAGAAAATGCTGTCATCCAATGTTCTTAGTTGGTCAGAGTAACTTTGCGGTAGAGTCCTTTTATTCAAAGTCTTATTTTGACCCATCAGCTATTTATGGAGATAAAGAACAATCAACTACCTCTGATCTTGGGAGCACTGGGCTTAAATCTACAGAAATCAAGGGAGTAGTATTATTTAATATATTCGACAAGCATTTATTAAGAGCCTACTGTATACCAAGTGTTATTTTAAACAGAGCAGTGAAGAAGATAGACAAAATCCTTGCTCTCCAGAAATTTGTATCCAAGTATAAGGGTTGCCAGCATTTTCTAGAAACGGCAGTTAATAAGTATATTGGTGGGTCATATGGTTTCTGATACAACTACTCAACTCTGGCATTTTATTGGGAAAGCATTTATATACAATATATAGATGAATGAGTGTAGCTGTGTTCAATAAAAACTTTATTTATACAAAGAGCTGGCAATTCAAATTTGACCTGTGGGTCATAGTTCACTGAGACCTCTTCAGATGGGTTATCAACCACTTTTTCTAGATCTTTTGGGAAAGTTAATTACCACGGTATTTTCTTGGATGACCCATTGGCAAATTTATTTTATTGCTGTTTTAACTAGGGGAAGGTTAAATATTTATTCAACTATTCTCTTAAAGAGATCCAGTGGCTCAACTTTGAGAGCTGCCCTTTCAAACCTATTTCTGTTTAGAGATTGATGCTCATCGATTAAACTATTCCTGAATTGGCTTAAATTTGCAATTACACAATTAAAGTCCAAAGAACAGGTGTATGACTTCTGAGAAGCAAATGATTATATGTGATTACACATATAGGAAGTTTACTAGGGGAAATACCTGTAAAGGAAAATTGGAAAGAAGATAGAATTGTCTAGGAGCACCTTCTGACTAGGATGCAGACCTAATCACAGTGAAGAAGAAAGGGAAGGGAAGAAGATTGAGTGGAAGTCTTGGCCTCCAGGGGAGTTGTGAGAAAGTTCAGCAAGCCTGAGGGAGAGCCCTCAGCCAAAGTCATGTGTCAGTGGAGTTCAACAGC
Source organism: Suricata suricatta (assembly GCF_006229205.1). Classification (NCBI taxonomy): domain Eukaryota; kingdom Metazoa; phylum Chordata; class Mammalia; order Carnivora; family Herpestidae; genus Suricata; species Suricata suricatta. Next base: position 570,343 of record NW_021869325.1, on the reverse strand, counting down.
TCCCAGGGGCAGGACTGACTATGTATTGGTACTACGAAGTGTCCCTGGCTAGAAGTGGCCACTGGGAATTGTGCCTTCTGCATCAACACAGTGATGTCTTTCAGAGCCCAGCATCTGGGGTCATTGGTCAATGAAACTCCCACAGTAGGAGACTGGAAAGATGCATTTTTATGGCAATAAGGAAAGGCTTCACAGCTAATTAATTTAATGGCAAGTTAAGAAAGAAATGGTTTAGACAAGTTTTGCCACATTAAGTCAATTAAGCTCACTGAGGATAAGGATTGCTTTACTTATCATTGTATTCTATATAGTACCTATTAAAACCTCTTGCATCAAGAAGATACCCCATATATACCTTTTAAAATTTTGTTAAATTCCATTCCTAACACTATGGTAATATATTATTTATATAATAATTGGAAGTTAGAAGAAACATAGGCCAAGTGTCTAAGGAACTTCCCTATAGTTAGTTACCCAGCCAGCAGGTGGCAAGCACAATAGGTTTCAAGGATCCCATGAGACAATGTGCAGGCACATGGCCAAATGACAATAATTGGTGGTGCCATCATCAACAGCAGAATGGCAACAACAGCAGTGTCCTTATCATTTATAGAAAGCATTCAGTTGCTACTATTAGGTTTCCATTACTTTTGTCTTCCATCTTACCCTCTGGCTGGGCCCATTTAGTGCAAAACCTTAAAGAGAGAAAGGAACCTTGAGCGAGGCAGAATAGATACAAAGGGAGCCAGTAAAACATGTCAACTCTGATGCCAGACTTCCTGGGGTCAAATTTTTGCTCTCGCATTTACCACTAGTTGTTTCACTCAGGAAAAATTACTTCACCTCTCTGGATTTCACTTCCCACATCTTTACTATATTTTTTTCTAATTTTTAAATTTTATTTAAATCCAAGTTAGTTAACATACAGTGTAATAATGATCTCAGGAATACAGTTTAGTGATCCATCACTTATATATAAGGAATGGTGATAATACCCACCCCATAGGATTTGTTATTAAGGCATTAAGTAGCTAATATATGTAAAATTGCTTAGAACAGAGCCAAACACCAATTATGAAAGGTGGATTTTAATATAGTTTGTCTATTAGTGCACCTCTAATCAAAATATGCACAAGGTAGAAGTCAGAAATAGACTTCTACTACAGGAAGGGACATGAATAATGTGTGAAACTAACTCCTTCAGAGTGCACACTTGGAAAGAGGAACTGGAAATAGAGGAGATATTGGTACAAACTGATAACAGAGTGAGAACACACTACAAGCTAGGCTGAAGAGGAAGGTACGGGCAAGGTGTTGGCGCCTGATTTTCACCACCATGGCTAGCAGGTCATTTAGGTGTGCTCATTATCTATTTCTTTCCTGATTATAATGCTTATTAAACACATAAGTATTTTTAATTGTCATTGCAGTAAAACCATGTTTCTGCCACCTTGTGTTAAACTTAAATCTAGAAGGTCTAGACAGAGGACTAGAAAGCAGTAAGTTACTTATCTTTATACCATCATCAGGTAGAACACTAAAATACATTGCAAAACCATTGATATAAGTTCCTAAAATAACTGAGAACCTGAAGTCAGTTTAGGAAAAGCAGTACTTACCAATGTGAAACAAAGGAGGGTTAATACAGAGCAAAAATGTAGAAGCATACTTAGCATAAAAGGATCTACTGGTTTATAAATGCTTATTATTAAAGAATAGGATGCATTTAGATTAAGGAATAATTTAGGATTCATTTTGCAAACTTGCCCCTGCATCTGTACTTGGGTGCCCTGGAATGGCTATGCTAAGTAGAACAAACAAGTCTTGTTGCAAAGATTCAACAAAGCACCACATATGTACACATTCACATAAAAACATTCTGGAATAGCAGAGCTTTACAATGGCACAGACCATTGGGAGACATTAAAATGAAGATGAAGGGGCTCCTGGGTGGCTCAGTCGGTTAAGTGTTCAACTCTGCTCAGGGCAAGATCTCACGGTTCTTGGCATGGAGCCCCGGGTTGGGTTGTACACTGACAGTGTGGAGCCTGCTTGGGATTCTTGCTCTACCCCTCCCAGGCTCACATCTTCTCTCTTGCAAAATAAACAAATAAACTTCAAAATAAATTTTAAAAATGCAAATGAAACTAACTCCCAGGATTTACTTCTTAAGGTAGGACACAGTTGGTTTGAGCCATTGTCTTCCTTCTCTACCTCTCTCTCAATGCAAGTGCTGATAGATTTGTGATTTTTAAAGATATTTTGCAAGTTTTAGCTTCTTAGAATTCTTCTTGGTACAACTAACAAGCTTTTATTGGCCTTCAATGACTCTTTAGTTTTAGCTGTTCTCCATAAGGAGAAAGTATTTCCCTATGAATTTTCTGTACTATTTTCCATCAAGTACATATCTTTTAGCCTTAAGAATGCAGAACAAGTTATTATCTCTTAAAATCTGTAACATGCATCTTAGTTTATACATTAAGATGCTGACAATGGACTTCCCCCCCACAACTCCAACTTCTAGGTAGAAAAAGAATAAAAATAGCTCAAAAGGATTTGTTGGATGGAAAAAATAAAACCCTGCCATGCAAGTCATTAAAAGTTATAAATGCATAAAAATTTCAAATATTCACTCAAGTATGGTAGTGTTCATTGTGTTGTTTCAGTTTTTGAATATACAGAATGTTTTGTAGGAGATGGTGAGTTTTCTATTTCTAAAACAAAAAACAAAAACAAAAGAAAATACTCTCATATCATTTATAACACAGGAAACTAATGTTCATAGATCACCATGCTTGATTAGTATGATAATCAATGATTATATAAAGTATCATGCTTTTTAGTTTTAACATATATCTTCCCCTTCCCTGTCCTCCATGGTTATCTGGTAATAGTGCGCAGCGAAAAATATTTTCCAAAGCCCAATTGGCTAACTGCTCCACGGTAATCCACATTTAAGTTCTGATTTAATTAGTTTAATTACTTGTACTACTAATCAAGAGAGATAGAAAAGAGAGTGGCAGATTCAATTCACTAGCCATATTAATGTGAAAAAATTGCTCAAACTTTTCTGACCTCTGGTCTGTTTTAAATGGTTTTTATAAAAATCACTTGTACGTAGGAAAGCTATTTGTATAATATACAATGCTCTATCCAGATAAACTGTCATTGTTATTAATCTTTAAATATCATTATATGATCTGTGATGTCATTAACCAAAACAAAATAAAATGGAAATAAGGTTGCATCTTATTTTGAATTTATATTGTTAAATATACTTAAATATATTTAAAATAAAAAATTAAAAATCTTTTTAAAATAATTAAATAAGGAGGCTATTAGACTGAGGTCGCTCTAATGTCTTGGTAACCTACACAAGTAAATCAAAGCCTAAGCCAGAGTCAGTGCATCTGAATCGAAGAAAATGGAAGTTGAGAACAACCAATCACAAACAGCCATCTAGGCATCCTGAAATAAAGCCACTGTTTAGGCTCTCATCAACCCTGATTTGCTTCCACATCTTCTCTGTTACAACCTTTCCCTTAGGTCCCACAGCAGAGTGTTCCTAACCACTTTTAGCTAAATGCTGCTCAGTTTGAGTTGATGTATGCCCAGATAAACTCTTGATAATTCAATGTGCCTCACTTTATCTTTTAAGAATTTTTTTTTGCTTCAATTCCAGAAATCAATTACACTGAGATAGAATCATCCCCTGGGTTTCAGAATAGTAAAGGGAACAACTATTTCCATGGTTAAAAGGGGACCAAGAAATCATCTTTAAATCATCAAAAAGATTTTCACTGAATTAAAATGGTAGGGTTGTGACAGTGCTGATTAAAGGGCACGTTACTGATTTGTACTGAAATAAATATGATTGTACATAAAGAAGTATGTCATTTTCCATGACACAATTATATATATATGTATATATATATATATGGACAAAGGGTTTTAATTGACTTATTATAAAATCATGCTGAATAAGAAAAACTACATATTGCTGATCAGTTCATTTTGGTTTTCATGCCTATCTACAGAAGGCATAAAACCTCTGCAGGTGCCATATGGCTAGTATATTATCAGAGATGAAACAAGACAGGTCAAAAAAGTACATCAAAGGCACCAATTTGACCCAAATGGTTATTTTGTTTGACACAAATCATATCACAGTTGGTAGCTGCAGTGTTTATTTGAATTTCAATGCTGATTAAGTCCTTTGCCAGTCCTGTTTTCACAACACACACAAAGCTAAATCTACCAACCCTCATTAAATCAAAAGAAACATGCATAGCATGTCAGGCAGTCATTGTTGTTATTACCAATAAACAAAAATGTATATGTTTCCCCAATCTCAGTGGTGAAATCTGCTCTGTGTTTATGGAGTAAGCTAAAGGGAAAAATATCTTCTCAGTTAAGAGTTTGTCGACGCTGGCCCATGGGTGTACCTGGGTCTCAACATCTGTCAGCTTTCTGGTCTGTTCTGCAGTCTGAGAGAGAAGGCTGGTTCCTATCTCAAGCATGGTGGCTGTGTGGTTCTGGACTGCATTCTGCTGTATCTGGGCCATCTCCGACTTCATATTTTCCACAATGTAATTCTCAATCTGCAAGAGATAAAGGACAAAACATACTACGTTATAAGCAAAGCTTCTCAGTTGGAGCATGTAATATTTACAATGACAAAACAAGACCCAGCTGGCAAATCAGCCATCTGGCAGGGATCCTTTGCATTTCTGGGAGTTGGGAAAATGGGAGCAGAGTGCACAGGAACCTAGTTGCTAACTAACTCCTAATATACTGATATATATAATCCTCACAATCATAACGAAAATTTGCACTTGGATAGTGCTTTCTTATTTTCTACAACTCCTTCAACCTTCACAGCAAAGATGTGAGTGAGGTACAGATGGCTTCATTGTTTTGTGTCATTTGTTTTGGTTTGCTTTTATTTATGGCTGAAGAAACAGAATCAGACAAGGTCAATGATGAGCCCAAGGTCACCCAGCAGGGATGTAGCAGCCTTAGCACAATCATTTAAATCTAAATCTTGGTTCTCTGGTCTTTTCAATATACCACATTCACCACTGGTCTCTGAAAAAAACTCAGCCTCCTGCTTTCATTCCTGTAATGAAAAGTAAAGAATCATGCTGGGTTAGGGGAATCACACTAGCAGTGGGAGGAGTGTGGATTCCCAAAGCACAAGTTTTTAAGGGCATAGTCAAGTATAGGCAACAGTGCACAAAATGAGATGCAGAGCCACAGAGCCAGCTAAAACCATTCTCAGTGCTCCATAGAAAGCTTAAGAAAAAAAGTTAAAAAGTACTGAAAGTATAACCTATAAAGCAACATTTGCCCTTCTTACCTTGGGTAATATTTAGTCCATCTGAGAGATCCCATCTTAGAGACTACAATGGTTGTAAGTAAATTTTACCATAGGGGTGCCTGGGTGGCTCAGTTGGTTAAGTGTCCGACATCAACACAGGTCGTGACCTCCTGGTTTCTGGGTTCAAGTCCCGCATCAGACACTGTGCTAACATCTGAGAGCTTAGAGCCTGCTTCTGATTCTGTGTCTCATTCTCTCTCTGCCCCTCTCCTGCTTGCACTATGTTACTCACTCTCTCTCTCTCTCAAAAATAAATAAACATAAAAAAATAAATTTTACCATAGAGGTTAGGGGGAATTCCTAAATCACTTACTCTGGGGGAGGCTGTTAGGCACCTGAGAGAATAAAACTGAGTATAACCACTGCTTGAAAAATACAGAAGAGGCCTGCACCTCCTGTCAGTGCACTTGCTTCTCCCCCACCACTGTGTGGTGACTACATTTTATTACCCAATTACACATATGGGGAAACTGCATCCCAGAGAAGTCCAAGGCCACACACCACAAAAACAGCCAGACTTGGATTTGGATGCTGATGTTCTTAACTCTCATACCAACACTTTAACCACTTGATAGCTCTGCCAAGTTGTGCTTCATAAGCCGGGTTCCAACTCATTAACAGCTACGTGATTTTTACTGATTTAGTGAACCATAATGCATCCACTATTTTATAATCCATAGTAATATTGTTGTCATGTAATAAATATAGTCTAAACCTAAATTCCCCTTTGAGAGACTCTGGCAGTTCACTTTCTAACACCATCTCTTATTTATTTCTATTTATTAAACATAAATCTGCCCCCCAAGCTAAAGAAAATGAAAGGTTAGAATCAAAACTCTTATTGTTAATAATAAATTCTGACTATGTTCTTGGTCAATATAAAGTAACTTCCCTTCATCCTTTATTCCCAAAATTAGAAGTAGAGGGAAAGAAATTCAACCTACAAGCATTTATTATAAAACAAATATAACATAGGTTAGAATAGCTATCCAGAAATTATCTTGACAAAATGTAAGGTCTAAACTAAGCCAAATCTAAACTTGGTGTTATTCCAATTGAACTAACATATTTGAACAACAGTGGAAAGGTAGAGGAAAGGAGGGTAGGTCAGAGTACCAGGCAACTGTTATTCTGGATACCGCACCATGTTTTCCTTTTCCTCATAACATCCTTTCACTTTATTTTGGGAAATTATGAATGAATATATTCTCAAAAATGGCAGGTAAATTTCCATCATGGAGGTGATACCCGCCATTTACAGCTGACATTTATCCATTGTCTACTATGTGGTAGGTATTGGAATAAGTTCTTTCTTTTTATAACAGCACTTAAACTTTACAACAAGTTTGTGTGGTATGTATTGTTATAGCTGCTTTACAGGTGAGACTATTGAGGCCTACAAAATCCACAGCAATTTGCCCAAGAAAAATAATAACTCAATCCCCAATGCCAAAACCCATGTTCTCAATCTCTAACCTATTCAGCTAAGTACTATTTAATTACTCTGCATGTTATTGTGTAGCTCCTCAACCTGGTATGTTTATCAAAGCCACATGGGAAGCATTTTTAAAATGTAGATGAAGGTACAATAAACCAGAATTTTGAGTCACAATTTTCACGGGTATATACTAGACAACTATATACTTTACAAACTTCCCAATGTAATTCTAATTCAGGCAAAGAGCAGTGCTTCTCAAAGTGTGGTCCACAGAATAATTACCTATATGAGATCTGTTTGTTAACAGTGTGCTGTGAGATGAGGAAATTGTGCCAGAATGCAAATTATCTATGTTACTAAGCACACTATTACTGTGTGTGTGTGTGTGTGTGTGTGTGTGTGTGTACATATAGGAGCAAGACTTTCTCAATGAAGAAAGTGATGCTGTAATGTTTTAATTTAGATTCTGGAATTCTGGAGCAAACTTCTTAACTTGTTTGCAAAATGACGATTTCCTTGAGTAGCAGTGATTTAGACTACCGAATTTATTTAATGTCAAATTCCCTGCTTATTAAGAGAGTTCAAATAACAACTTGGTTTCCTATGTAGATTTCTCCACTGAGAGAGAATTCACTAATCACTGAGTTTCAATACAGATCTCCTTGATATTTATTTATTTATTTATTTATTTATTTATTTATTTATTTATTATTTTTTAGTAGGCTCTATGCCCAACTTGGGGCTTGAACTCACAACCCCAAGATCAAGAAATGTGTCCTCTACCAACTGAGCCAGCTAGGCATCCCAATACACCAGTTTCTTATGCAGTTGGCGAGTGGGAGTTATTTCCCAGAGCTTAACTTGTCTGGGTGTAATATAATCATGTGTATCAGCCTCCAATAAAGGAGGACACTCTCTGGCATATAGTGACTATATCAAGGATCAGCTGCTTTATGACCCTTTCTATGTTAGCTCCTATCCATCTATTCTGTATTACTATGCTTTTTTAAACTATAAAATGTTAACACCAGCAAAGCAAAATCACTGCTTTATGTAAGCATTCATCACAGTCTCTGAATTCTGCTGACCCTACTGTAGAAATGGTTAGGTCTCCAACCTATGCTAAAATTCTTATTGGGCTGGATGATGAGTAACATGAATATAACTCTAGTTAATTATTTTTTCATTAAGTGGGGCTGCTTTCTCTAGGAGTAACTGCCTTTTAATACAAAAGATAATGGCACATGTAAGTAGCAAAAGCCAGATGTAGTTGATTTAAAGGCTGAGGAGGGAGCCAGAAGTCAAATATACAATGTGTGATTAACAAGGAGGGTTACTTTCATCTTATCTCTCAACATTCCTCTGTAGATGTATAACTGTGAAATCCATCTTGATGTGTCATATCAGCCAGGTTCAGGAGAAATTTGTAACAAATTCAATTGTCCTCATTTTTTCCCTACTGGTTTTAAAAACATGTTCACAGTCTATGATGGCTACTTCAAGTTTTATTATTTTAGAAACATCTAAGATGTCAGTTTTAAGCTTAGAAGTTGCTGACCCCAAGACCTGACAGATTATAAAGTAGGAGACTCCCAGTTTGAATCATAAAATTATTTGACTATACTGCCATTCTCACTGTCTGGCTCTAGATAAAGTACTGGCCAAAAAGCCAGTACAGAATGGAGGACGCTATTAGAAATTAGATCATGGACAATAAATGATATTCAAGCAAATAAATAATGCTATGTTTAGTGATTTAGTGTTATAAAAAAGCTTTCATACACATTGTCTGACTTGATTCTTATTACAACCCTACATGCAAGGTACTTATTCTATTTTATGGTTTAAGAAATGGGGCTCAGAGGCCTTAGGTGACTTGATGGAAATGAAAGGAAGGACTCAACTCTACCTTCTGATGTTCCACTAGCCTCAGAGCTGTGGAAACCGCTCTGTTGCTGGACTGGCTGGCTGAATGATTGATTGGTGAATGAATGATTGCATTTTTAGCCAGTTCACTGAAAATTAATTTACTCATTCCTTCAAGAAAAGCATGCATCACGAGAGGGTGATTACTTCACTCTGCTTCACTACACTGTAGGCCAAGTTTATTGGAAGGGAGGTCTGAGAGGCTCTAGGGCCAGTTATGTGGGAAGTTCACTTTGCTAGCACTTTTAATACAATTGATCATTTAAAATCCTTTCCTTAGTTCCTCCTTTTTGTCTTAGTATGTAGTTTATAACATATTTGTTTCCTTCTACGCATCCTATTTCTTGCAAGCTATTCTAAAATATAACAAAGAGAATAACAACAACAAAAACATGCTAATAAGCCTCTACTAAGGGTGGGTATGTACCAGGTTTTTATAAATACATGGCTCACGGATTCCTTATATAGTCCGGGCACTGTGTTATGTCCTCATTGCCCTGACAAGGAAACAAGCTCAGGCAAGTGAAGTCCATGATCACACAACGGGTCAGTGAAGTAACTGGTATGCTGCTTGGAAAGAGGCTGGATGGCCCTGCAGGCTGTGTTTGAGTCTAAAGAATAGTCACTTCACAAACACAAGCACACTACCATCAATGTCATAGACAAATTCCAGTAACACATAATATTCAATCAGGGAATGCATAAAATAGAACAGATGGAGAGAGACTTGTTCAAAGACAGATAATTTTTCATTTTTTTAGTTTAATCATTTTCATATGGATTGATGGCTATAGCATTCTGGGAAATGTTATAGGTGGTAAGAAAGCAAATATACAGTAAGCTGTGTGACAAGTTGCATTATTAAACAGAGAAAAATATTTTTAAGAAGTGAAGATTATCTGTCATTTGTAGTTCACTCATAAATCACTTACCCATGTCTTTTGCCCAATGACTAGTAGAGAATTAATGCTATTATTTTCCAGGATGAGACAGAGTTTTGAGAGAGCTTTCTTACTGAGTCTTCAAAATTCTTGCTGCTTTGTGTTCATGAGAACTGAAATCTGTGTGATACTAAGACATGCTTGCACATGAAATATATTCTCTATCATTTCACTTCAAGGGCTCTCTTAAATAACAGCACAAAGAATAGAATTTCTCCTTGTAATTCTTAAGGAAAAAAACACATTTTAAGTCCTATAAAAATTGACAAAGGCATTGTTCACTTAAAATATGTTGTAGATTAAGTGGATTCTCATTGAATGTTGGTGCATATGGTATTACTCAGTTATGGAAAAACAACCATGAAATAAAGTAAAAGGGTAAATATGGAAAAGCAATAAGAAGGTAAAACAATGCAAAAAATGCCTTAAATGTTGATAGTTTTATCTAATATCATTGTTCCATAAATCAGTGGCAATACTGAAAAAGCAACTATATCTAGGTTTATGGTTTTATTAAAAAGATGGCTGAGGCCAAATATATTATTTGCAAGAATTTCTATTATTAGATCTCCCAGTATACTTCTTCTTTTACCACATGGAAAAGTATAATTATCTTTTTAGACAACAGATCTATTTAGCAGACGTTTGAAATAGTTTCTGTGCTGATATGTCTGACATGAATCCCATTTCTCATTTCGGTATCTCAAGGAGCACTTACTAATTATGGAGGAAAGAAACCATTAGAATAAGTGAGCTGGAAGAGACATTAAATATCATGAGCTTTAAAAACCTCATTTTATAGATGTGGTGACTGAGGTTCGAAGAGGTCATAGAAAACAAGGTGAAACAACTAATTAATGTCAGATGCCAGGCTGTGTCCACTCAGCATGTGGGAAATTCAGACTTACATCATCAGGCTGAGTCAACACCCATGGCTGCCAGTATTATTGGCCCACATTTCCCAATTCCTTGCTTCCTGCTTCTTGCTTTACTTCTGTGGTCTCCTGATTTGAGGTCCCCCTTTTATAATACCAACCCAGGCTCCATCAGTTTTGGGGGTGTTGACTTTGCTTTCTGGACTCTATACTTCCCAGCACTGATGCCCACCAGTTAGCTGCTCTTCAGTCACCAACCCTCAGCATCCCTCTGATTTTATTCTTCCTATGCATTGCATCACAAGCGGTGAAAGCCAGGACCAGATTCTAAAATTAGCTTAGACTTATTAACCCTTCATTGTTTTAGTTCAGTCCAAGCAAATATGTGCTAAATGCTTCCTATGTACTAAGCCTGGTACCAGATATTACAAGTACAAAGAGTTGAGTCTTTACAGGAAATAAATATGCATAGATGGGTCATTTCAACTGAGTTAGTAAATACCGTGATGGAATTTACTTTTGACTACATTTCTTCATGTAAATATTATCTCTGTTTGATAAGGAGAAGCTCTCAGCTATTGGGAATATTTATTGAAAGGGGATGTTTCTTACATCACCTCCAACAGAATAGTAGCAACACCCCACTAAGGTACAGAGAGAAGCTATGTTATCAATGGCACCCCAGAATATCCCATATCAATTTCTTCTACAATAATTTTTCTTGGTTATGACTTTTTTTAAGACCATATTTTTGTGGTTGCTGAAAGAGGTCAGTCATATATAGGATCCAGAGTTGGGTCAAGACCCAGGAAAGTCATTCTCTCTTCACATAAACAAACGAGATGTTTCCTATCCCAAAACACACTTTACTAGCCTGGCATCTCTCTTTTACACTCACCTTCACTTACACTCACCTTACACCCCCCAAAAAGTTCAGAATCATTACATTTAAAAAATATTTATAAGTGTCTGCTTAATGTTTCCCTTTACAAGTTTTTAAGAGCAGATTGTATATAAAAAGCACACTCAGCCAGGAGTCAAGTTATGTAGGTTTTAATCCAGGTACTATTGTTGATTTACTCCATAAACTTGGGCAAGTTACTTAAACAATCTGGGTTTCAGATCTTCGTTTATGAAATGAAGGTCTGGATTAGATTATTTCTAATGCTCAAAACTCTCAAATTACTTGATTTAAAATTTCCCTTATAAAGTAACAGAGTATACAAGATTTTAATTTTAATTTATTATCAAAAATTGAAATATGGTTGTATACATCTACATCTATAAAATATATAATACATATCCTTAATGGCAATTAGGAAACAATCATATAAGAACACAATATACAAGTCTTGGATCAAGTCTCTATAGCAGGCACATATGTTTTAATATAAAAAGCTAGACTTTCTAATTTCCTTAATCCCCAGGCACCATTCTGTCTAAAATATCTTCCTTATCTTTCACCAACACCACCTGGCTTTCTCCCTAGGTTTCTTATAGTAATGAATGGCACCATTACCACCTACCCATTCATCCAAGCCACAGGGGTCATCTTTTCTGTTCCTTGCCTTCATTTCCAACAATCAATCAGCACCACACCGTGTTGCTTCTGTCTCCTGAAGACTGCCTAGATCCACTCCTCTCCCCACTTCCCTTTCTCCCTACCACATCTCTTTATCCTCATAGGCACTAACTTGGTCAGACCCTTGTGATCTTTCTTATGGATTTGTTTAGGTCCTATAACTGGTCTTCTGACTCCAGACTTCCTCCAGGCTATCATCCATGGCATAACCAGAGGGATCTATCTAAAACATAAATTTGTCTTCATCATACCACTGCTTAAACTTGACTTCCAGTGGCTTCCACTACCTGCATATAAAGTCTCCACCTCTTCACCAGCATAGAAGCATCTTTATGATCTAGATTCGGCTTCCCTCTCCTTTGCACTCTATGCTTCAGACACATCAAATTATTTTTCCAAGCACACATTTTCTTCTGCTTCCATGCCTTTGCATACGACTTTGCTCTGATTGACATGTTTCTTTTCTACTTCATCTTGCCTTTTCATAGGCTAGGTCCTGTTTTTCAAAACTAAGTTTAAGCTTTTCCTCCTCAAGGGACCTTTTCAAGACTCTCTTCCCTCTAATATCCTTCCTTTATAGGAAGTTTTGTAGGAAGCTTCTAGAGCATCCTTTCCCTCTTTTTTTGTTTTTTCATAATAGCACTGTCTCTAGTACACCAGAAGCTCCTTGGGGGCAAACAACTGCTCAGCTAAAATAGAGCAGATTAACTTTAATTTTTTTTAAGTAAGCTCTATGCCCAGTGTGGGGACTGAATTCATGACTCCAAGATCAAAAGTCCCATGCTCTACCAGTGGAGCCAGCCAGGTGCCCTTTAAGTAATTTAAATAAATTCAAATAACACATGAATGAATGAGCTTGTATATGAAGATACTAACAGCCTCCAATTGTGAGCTTAGCCTAGTTACATTTGTCCCTGAAAGTATAAAATACCACATAAACAATTATTAATGATGCTCTCTGAATATCAATGGGACAAATGTAAATGATGCAAAAGTAGTTAGGTCTGAAGTTATATATCCTCACTTATTAGACCACATAACCCCATCTTTCTTATTGTTCCTTTTCTAATTTTCTTTTTCTCAATCATCTTGTTTTAGGTAATTATTTCAATTAAGTAAAATCCAGCAAACACAATCAAAACTAACATGTTTTAATCACTGAACTATACAATGAAAGCAAAAGAATGAATGAACCTTGATTCTGGTGATGAAGACTACCTATAACATAAGTATGTTACAAGTGCTAGAATGAAGGTACAAATGTCCTGCCCACCTGCCTGACTGATGGGGTCGGATGAAGTAAGAAATGAATCCTCTAAATGAAGAAATCAAGGAAGTCTTTCCAGGATCAATCCTACATGAATAGGGCAGAGAGGGTATACAATTCTTACATCTGCCTTAGCACACAAAACTGTGGCCTGGAAAGCTTGGAGGCTGGAAGATAAAGAAGAAGCCAGAAGGGCTCTGAGAGCATACAAGGAGCCATGCTTGCTTAGGCAAGATGACGTTCCTGACCACCTCCTGGAATGTGCTATTCAGGAGATCAAGAGAGAGATCCCTCAAGCAAGGGCGTGCCTCTGAGGCCACACACGGCGCAAAAGCATGCCACTGGGTTTTTAATATGACATTCATTTAGTAGGCTTAAGCAGATAATTTCTCTACATTTTACCACATTTTTGAATACACTAAGCATGAAGTTCACATCTCTAATAACACATATAATTGTGTATGTGTGTGTATGCGTATATATTTACTTGCACACATATGCTCTCATACACATAACTTCTCATACTCCCAACCTATATGTATCAGGTTCTACATTCATATCTTGTGGTTCTGTTCATTTCACTGTAGTTTACTTCATTAAAGATCCATTTAAAATCACCAATACCTCACTTTCCTTTGGATGAGATGTACTTCATGTCATATTTAATCACTATAGATAATGCTTGTTAAACAGTCATGGACAGCTCCTGTATTCTGCCTGATATCTGAGAAACATTTTTCCCCCAAATTCTGAATTTACACTTTGCTGACAGAGAAAAAAATGGAAGAACCACAAAGCAACTTCCTACACACTGTTTTGATATCAATTAAAAGTGATAACTTATAAAACAGAAAATGATACTACTATTTGAAACAGAAAACTGCAGATGTATCTTCCTTTAACTGTATGTGTTCTAGTTTCTTGCTTATCTGGAATGAAACTTAACCCCTTGAATGCTCCATAAAATACACTTTGGTTCATTTAAAAAAAAGTTTTGACATATGAACTAGAGACCACCCCAGCAGATGGTAAGCTGTAGGGGGTGATGGAGTATAAGAGACTCCATAGGATAATTCTAAGAAACATATTTTTCAAACTATATTCTTCTCTCCTAGGACAGTGATGCAAACAAAGTAGCTTACAATATTCATCTTTAAAGAAAACCTCCTGCATTGAAACACTGGAGGATGGATCATGCAATTTAAATACTCAGCAGATGCTATAATAAACACATTACCAGAAGTTTAAAAGGTTTAATAATCAAGAGATCTATAGATTTTTCAGGCATACCACTACTAGGTAGAAAATTGATGTCATTTTACTCTAGTATTTCATATGAAATTGCAAGATTTTAGCACTTAAAATCTAACCTTTTTCTAACAAAAACCCTTGATTCAATATTCTGACTCTTTAGGCTATTATCTTTCTATATACACCATTTACTTTCTTGAAATAAAGTTGATCTATTCATCTTCCTTCTCTTCTTTAGTACCTCTTTAAGTTTAGGGTTGCTTTTTAAAAAAAAATACCTATCTTTAGTCCACTTAAACAAAGTCAAATTAATGGTAAAATTATATACGTGTGGACATGAGTGTCTGTGTGCTTTATTGTACAATGTGGGGTTACTCAATGGAACATACAATAAGTTTGTACAAGCATAAAACTGTCAACGTCATTGTATAATAAACATTCCAAAGTATTATGTGTGAGGTCTAACTTTTCCTGAATAATATTTGTTGAGTAGTTCTTATTTAAATTACCCTTGGTCCAAGGACTAGAAAGATTAGGAAGGAAGCAGTTATTTAAAGCCTAAGAAAGGGACAGTGATTGCTGACAGTGATAAGAAATCCTTATTTTTCCTCACTTTCCTCAAAGGACTACATACACCGGACATTGCTTCTTCTTTCACAAAGACCACTTTGGTGCCTTGGCGATGCCTATTATAACTCAAGTGCTATTGGAAGGGAGCCCAAATGACCATTACAGGGAATTAGCCCCTCTTAGGATGAACTACACACAAAGAGAGAGAAGGAAACTAAGCATAAGTATCTGTTAAAACACCTGCTCTCATTGCCACAGGTATTGCCAAAAGGATTTTGTAAAAGACCCTTTTAAAAATTCACTAATCCAGCTTTGGAAGCTGTAGATCATCTCACAGTGCTCCTCTGGCTTCATCCTCATCCCCAACAAAATACAACCACTCACAACCTTGCAGTTTTCACTAATTTAAAAAAGGCTGGTCTGATTTATTATAAAGTCTAAAATCTTGGAATCTTAGAAATAGTAGACATCATGAAGCTCCCATTAAGATTTAACAGATGAGGGCACCTGCGTGGCTCGGTTGACCTCAGCTCAGGTCATGATCTTGAGGTTTGGGAGTTCGAGCCCTGCATTGGGCTCTGTGCTGACAGCTCAGAGTCTAGAGCTTGCTTCTCTGTTTCTCCCTCTCTCTGCCCTCACCAACTCATGCTCTCTCTCTCTCTCTCTCAAAAATGAATACACAATAAAAAAAGATTTAAGCAGATGTCATATTTTGACATATTTGCTTTTAATTGCCTTTTTTAGTAAAAAATAAAATGTTACAAAGACCACCTAAACACTCCCTCTACATACACAGCAGAATCAATCATTATCCTGAAATTTATATAGACTTATACTACATAGGTATGTAAACAAGATAATAAACCATACTATCCAGTATTTTTTCAAACTTTATAAAAATGTTACTTTATTATATAGTTCCAACTCTTTCATTTTTTTAAATCTACATCATGTTTTTGAGACTGAGATGTATTAGCAGTAAAGTTTTATTATGAACTATGGTACTGAATCAGCTTTCCTAATTTTAACTGTAATATAACAGTCTTGTACCCTAAGGCTGGACTTACTCTGAGAAGAGGAGTACAAACTATGGAGACTCATTACTCTGAGTTCTAAGAAGGAACAAACTGTTTCTCAGCATCTCACAAAACCCCTAGGATTTCTTCTCTGAGGAGCGGAAGGAAAACTGTGTGATGAATCTTCTCCCATTTATAGAATGTATCTCAAGAATCTGTACAAATAATTTTTATCTTCAGCAAATAGTTATTTCCCAGAGAGAGCAATTAGGGGATTAAGAAAGAAAGGGAAACAAGAAAACAAGTTACCAGAACTAAACATTAATTCTATAGTCTTTCTCAAATGTAAATTACTACATTAAGATTTTAAAATAACCAGGCCCACAGTTATAAAGGCAGCCCTCCCAACTTCCTATCCATTGAATAGATTGTATAGTCTAGATTTTTAGGTGCAAAAGACACACTTTCCACGGCTTTAAAAAAAACCTTTCTGCTCAACATAATAAGCAGTATAAAAAATGATATATTTATTTTGTATGTTCTCAATTATAGTAAATGTATTCAGACATTTGTATGCATTGGAAAAAGAAAAGAAACACTGCATTGTGAACACTGCCCGTCTCTGGCTGAGGGGAATACAGGTGAATTTTATTTTCTTCTTTAAATGGTAGATATTTTCCATTTTATTAAAAAAAAGTGAGAATATAATTTTATATTCAGAAAAAAAAATAGAGAGAAAGACAAAAATGTGCTTAGACTACATTCACTCTGTGGGAAACTTCTAAACACCTGGCAATTTAGTAGTGGCTTAGAGCAAACGTGGGAAGCATGCGCTGTGATCACAGACGTGCGTCCCTGGTTCCACTGGTTCGTCTCCTCTAGTCTCGTACTCGTGGCTCTGTGAGAACTAAGGAAAACAAACACATGGAAACAAAAGAGCAGAAGCAATCACAGATAATCTCTTCTGAAGGGGAACTTTGTGGAAATTTTGTGGAAAGGCAATAGGAATAGCCATTATTTACTGAGCACTCATCCTATGTGTCAATGAGCTAAGGTCCTTTTTAAAAAAAATTTTTTTAAATGTTTATGTATTTATTTTTGAGAGAGAAAGCAAGTGGGAGAGGGGTAGGGGGAGAGAAAGAATCCCACGCAGGCTCCCAGCCACCAGTGCAGAGCCCCACGTGGAGCTAGAACTCACAAACCGGAAAGATCTTGAAAGTGAACGACAGCAGCCCTTTGGAACAGATATTAGTACCATCTCATGCCAATAAGATGGTAGAGGTGCTAAGAAATTAAGTAATGTAATCAGGGGCACAGAACCCAGAGCTGGTATTATAACTTCAGTCTGTCTGATGCTCAGGTCCATTCTCTTTCCACTAAAGTCTGCCTCAGCTCCTTGGTTAATGCAAGGATCACAAATGGGCCTTTTCATGCCCAAACACGTCTGGCTACAGTATTTTGTTTGGCTAACACATCATTTTGAGTACAGTTTCAAGCTTTCACGCAGGGCAGGTTATCTCCAATTAGCTACTGCTCCTACCTCTCTGGGACTTAAACTCCTGGTCCTTTTAGCTCTTATTGTAAGCTGCTTTGATCCTAGAGGCACTGCCACCAGTTTGGAGTGATGGGGTGGGAGGTGGGGAGAAGGCATCTAACATTTGCCTCTCACCTTTCAATGGTTAGAAACAAACAAAAAAACTCTTCATTCACTTTTTCTCCCCTTTTAAATGCAATGACAAATCTCCTTCACCACTATCATGGTTAGGAATATTGAAAGAATGATTGGGTCAATATGTAGTGGGCCCTTTGAGGCCTTCCCAAACCAAGCATAAAGTAATTATTTTATATGACAAGGTGACTTATTCTTTCCTCAGCTCATGACGATATGCTATTAATGGCCTCCTTAATTACCCTTGCTGAAAAGTGTTGTCTTTCATTTACTCAACCAAAACAGAGATACCATCTTCATATAGCATATGGGTTAGTATCATGCTTGTTCACTATACCATCATCCTTTCAAACAAACACAAATGTCAAGTAAATACTTATTCTAATGTTTACACACACACACTGAAAACATTTGCATAGCGTATTTTCTAACATTATTACTTTAAAAAAGCTTACCAACAAAATTTTATCAATAATCTTCAAACAAGTCTTTACTTCTTTTCAAAATAAATGTTTTCTAGGTTTCTAAATTAAAGCACATTGAGCTCTACCTAATTGAAACTGCTAAGCTAAAATAATTTTTGCTCAAAAATTTTTAGTTGTCTAAAGGTATCCTTACAGTTAAATATACTTACCAAAAGTTTTCAGATACATATATTTATACAGAATATTGAATTGGAAGAGATGTATACATATCCATATACATATGGGAGAAAATAGTAGACTGTAATTGTTTCCCCTTGAATAGGCCATGTTTTATCAAGTAGGTATAGCATTTCAGAATCGTAGGTCAAATAAGAGATAATGGTAAACACACAGATATGGTAGTGTAATTCTGTATGTTTATACAACATACATTTATATATTTTCTTATGTGGGAGGAATATAGTTCAGTAAACATCTCCTGAGCCACTTTGGTATGTTTTCTATATTAACAGGGCTTGTGTCACAGTGATATTAAAGACACAAAGTTCTAGTTCTTGCCTAGTCCCTGTCTAGGGAGAAAGATAAGTGTATTAATAGGTAGTGTCATTATAATGTGGTAACTATTAGAAGAGAAATGGCCTGCACAATACTGTGAAGCATAAAGCCCCAGTTTATGAAATCCATGACAGTTTTATTCCATATATTCATAGAGAAGAAATAGTCTGGTAGGTCCTCTCAGTTAAGTCAACATGACTGAGCACAAACATAATCTGGAGAAAGCCAATACTTAACAGCGTCTTATCTGTCTTGATGTACATTCCCATCCAGGACTGGCTGCTCTCAGCATTCAGTTTCATCATGACTTTTTTATATTAAAATTATATCAACCTTATTATTTTCAGGAAACCATGAAGCCCAAATTTTACATATCCTGGGACGTCACTTAAGGCTTTTACACTCTTGACTTCTTTAAAGCCAAAACGCAGTTATTAGAGCTCTCTGCAGAACCGGGATCCTCACCTGCCCTACTTGAACCCAGAGTCCATGACTGTGCTACCACAATCCATGCTTATTAGCCCAGCTGTAAGAACTTCTCCATGGTCTCCTTGACTTTCGTTAAGTGGGGGAAAGGTCTTGGCGAACCCACAGGCAGGCAGAATCTTGCAGGATGCTGGGCTATCTTCAGTGTAGCGTTGAAGAGGGCTCCCAGAATGTGACATCAGGAGACTTGAGTGATTTGCTTTGTTCATTTATTGGCCATTAAACTTTATTGTCTTTTACTTGTCTGAGATAAATATTTCTCATTAGTAAAATCACCCTGCTAATTTGACCTGTCCTAAATATCTCATAAGTTCACACTCAGTCAAATAGAGTATGAAAACATTTGGCCATCTAGAAGATGCTATGTAAATGACAGATACTTATATTTTGGTATGGAGCTAGGTTCGGAGAAGCAGTTTGAAAATCTATTAAAAGAAGTGTGAATTCTCTGTTTAAGCTTTATATAGAGGGAATTAACAGTTCAAATTAGCCATTGTATTATTTCTTTTACACATGTATAGCCACATGAGAAGTAGCATCTGGAAAGACAGTGAATAAGAACAAAGAGGTAGCTTTGGACTTGTGCAGCTCGGGCTGACGACTGACTAGCTGTGTGATTTTGAGCAAGTTGCTGGCTTTCTCTGTGCTTCAGCTTTCTCCATCTAGAAAAGGAGAATAATAATATACTGACATCACAGAATTGTTTAAGGACTAAAGAAAAACCAGGAGGGATTCGTTCTTTAAGGCCTGGCTTCCTAACACTAACACTGTGACTATGAAGAAATCACTTAACTATTGTAAGCCTCAGTTTCCCCATCTGTAAAGTAAATTCAATGATACTTATGTCAAAGCAATTTTGTAAAGTTAAAATGAAAATATTTTGTAAATCATAACCATATAAACATGAAGGATTTATTACAGAATATTCTCAATTCCTGATACTACTGTTTGCCTAATGCTGAAGAGGTTTGCAAACTTTCATTCTTAAAGAACTCCAAAGTATCTTTCCTGTTTATACTCTCTGCAACCGATGTACTAGACAGTGACCAAAATGTCTGGGAACAAATAATAATATTTTATTGTATTTTAATGTAATGTTAGGAAGCCCTTTATTATATACATTCATTAATTCTTCCAGACTTTACAGCCACAGGGCTACAGAAACCTCTTAGACAACATGTGCTAGTTGTCTGAGACCTTTAGAGGGAACTTCCTCCCTTAGCAATTTTAATCCAGAAATATCTACACTTATGATTTTGATGATGATTAGACTCTGAATTACTAGGCTAGCAATGAAGAAAGTAAGAGAATGCAGTGAATAAAGTTCCCAGATGTCTTTCATAAAAATACTGTGTATGGTAGGAAGAGGGAGGGTGCAACTGGGGGAAAATTGTGAAAGGGAAAAAAAAAAAGAGACAGCTTATTTTTTAACATTTTAAACATTATAGTTAATACAACCAGCTGACATCTGACTTAAAAGCAGATAAATTAAAGTATAGAATTATTCACATGTAAAATTATTCATCACTCTCCTTAGGATAACAGGGACCTGGAAAGTAATAATACCGTTTTGTTTGCTGATAAACTGACTGATACAAGCAGAAGATCAAGAATTTCAAGTCACTGATGATAACTATCAATAAAAATTCAAGACAAAGGAAATACGACATTAAAGAGCAAAAAGAAAATTTACTTGTATGGTCGACACTGGTCATTTGGCAAACTTGACAATGAAAGGCCATAAACGGCTCTTTCCTCCATGAGAACCAGTACCTCATTAAGACACATTAATGTTTAGAATTTCAAAAATCTCAGGGGCTCAGCGCTTCATTTAATCACACAACTAAAAACAAATCCTCACGGATGCGTGCTATATAAAAGATTCCAGACGAGCAGGCCCTTCGGGATTTCTGAGCTTCCTGTGTCACTTACCATTAATGCATCGGAAAACCACTGTGTCACTGGACATGAAGCAATGAGCCTTGTCCTTGCCTGGGGTGTGTCTAATGATAGAACACGGGAAAGTCATGACACTATGCACTTCAGTGTTTTATTTTCAAATGGGATTCTAGAAAGGAAGAGATTCTCCAACAAAGAGGGTTTAAAATAGTCCATCTTCCAAGACCTTCAGAAAGACACAATCACAAGAACAGAATAAGGTTGGTTGTCCTGAGAGGAAACACAGTCAGGGTAGAATAAGGACATTCTTTGTTTTGTTTTTTGTTTTTTAAATTTATTTGAGACAGACAAAGAAATAGACAGAGCCTGAGCAGGGGAAGGGCAGAGAGAGAGGGAGACACAGAACCTGAAGCAGGTTCCAGGCTCTCCAGACTCTGCACTATTAGCATAGAGCCAGATGCAGGGCTTGAACTCATGAACCTTGAGATCAGGACCTGAGCCAAAGTTGAACACTTAACCAACTGAGCCACCCAGATGTCCCTGTTTTGTTTTGGTTTTTACTCCACCAATAAGAGGAATAGTTTCAGCCAGGACAAGAAACAACTATAACACACACCCGCACACACACAAACACACACACACACACACATGCTTGCATGTGCACATGGAAAGGAAACAAAAATTTCATGAAACAATATTTACTCTAGCGAAACAGTAAAAAGTGCAACTCAGGTTTCTGACACTATGGGATTTAGATATTTTATTTCATTTGTATAGAAAGAATTGACTCAACCAATTTTTTAGTTTCACAACCTACTAAGGATCACGATGTTCAGTTTAAAAACACTGGATTATTGGGATGCATGGGTGGCTCAGCTGCTTAGGTGTCTGACTCTTGGTTTTAGGTCAGGTCATGATTTCATGGTTTGTTAATTCGGGCCCTGTCTCAAGACCTGCGTTAAGCCCTGCATTGAACTCTGTGCTAACAGCACGGAGCCTACTGGGATCCTCTCTTTTTGCCTCTCTCCCTCTCTCTCAAAAATAAATAAACATTTTAAACACACTGAATTACAAGCTGATATTCATAACTACTATTTATTATATTCTCATTGTGTGTGAAGCAATGTGCTGAAGAGTTTGCTCACATCATTGCATTTAGTCCTCAAAGCAACCATTAGAGATGAATGTTGTTACAACTATTTAACAGACAAGGCATCCAAGGTGAGACCTTGGCTCTGGTTGCGCAGCCAGAAGAATGGAAGAGCAGAGACTAGCAGTCAATCTTTTCCAAATCATACTCAGAATTATATTTTTTATACCATCAAAAAGCCAACAGTTGGTGGTATAACAGACAGATTCTGACTGGATTAGGACAAAAAAGCTATTTCTGTACAACAGAAAACTAGCAGAAGTTAACATATGTTTTGTTTTGAAGATCATTGTGCCTATGTACTATAACTCAATGTAGCTCTTCTTGGGACATGGGTTCATTTTTTTTTTTTTCAACAAAGCTTGTTGTCATTCTTACAAGTGAGCAATTGCAGAGCTTACTGTGTTGTTAGATTTAGACACTCCAGTGTGATGAATTCTAGATGATTACTGAATTTAATGGCAACTTTAGTTTGGTAATCAGCTTCTAAGATGGTCCAATGATCTCTTCCTTCTGGTATTCATATTCTTGCATAGTCTCCATCCTGCATTCTACTGGTGTGTTTATGTGACCAACAGAACATGTCAGAAGAGATGATATGTCACTTCAAATAAAAGATACTACAGTTTCTCTCTCTTTCTCATCATTTCACTCTGGGGGAAATCATATCATAGCCTCATGGAAAGGGCCACATGGCTCACGGTGAGGACATGAAGCCTTTGGCCAACAGTCAAGTGAATGACATTGGCATGGATTCTCTAGGTCCAGTCAATTCTTTAGAGACTAAAGACCCAGCCAATACTTTGACTGTACCCTCACCAGAAACCCAAGGCCAGCACCACCCACCTAAGTTATCCCTAGACCCCTGATCCTCATTTATCATGAGAAGATAAATGTTTGCTATTTTAAACTACTAAAGTTTGGCATAATTTGTTAAGCGATAATAGATGATTAATATAAACAGAGCTTAAACGTTGTAGGATAGTATTTCAACAGAGTTTTTGTCTGCATGTGTTATGTAATACTTTAAATGGCAAAAAAAAAAGCAGTTCAAAGGTAACAGAATACTCAGGTTGCAAAAATTAAAAGAATAAACTAAATCATGAATAGTGTTGAAGATAGTTTATTACTAGATTTCCAAGGCAAACTGTACAGTTAAAATAAAAACTAGCGATTCAGTTTATGAATCATTGAGGCTCCTAGTCCCAAGTTAATACAACAATGCCAATCTATTAATTAATCAGCATCTTCTTTACCCTTGTTCTTTCCAATCCAATTATTGATTGTTTTAAAAATCCCTGGCACATACCACTTAAAGCTGAATTAGAAGAAAGAACTGAGATTAACATATGTTGAGTTCTGTTACTACTACTTGTCGCTTATGTTGAGGGCAGTCTTTGAAATTTGAAAAGTAGACCAAGTGGGGACCATCATCCCCCATGCCTCCCCCTTCCTCTGGTCCCTAGGATTCTTCAGCTTCCGAAGCCCTTCTATCATGGTATTCACCCAGGTCTGCTTTTCCTCACAATGACTTCTCAGTGCATTAATTTACAGAAAAGCATAAATGAATGATTTACAACTTACTGCTCTTCTGGTTATTTTAATTTTCTAAATGATACTTGTTTACTCAATTAAATCCTGAGCTCTTGGATTGTAGGATCACTACAAGCTCAAATGAAGATTTCATAATCAAAAATATATGTATTTTACCTATGTCATATGGACCAAAATTGAAATTCCTAGGGAAAAAAATATAACAAGTTATTTGGGAGAAGTGTCATTCAATTATATATAAATCTAAATGCAGTTTCTTAACTTTAGTACTATTGACATTGAGGGCAGGACATTTTGGGTGAGCATCCTGTAAATTATAGAATGTCTAGCAGCACTGTTGGTCTCCATCCCATAGATGCTAGTAGCACTGCGGCCATGACACACAATAATGTGTCCTGACATTGCCCACTGCCCATGAGGAGTCAAGATCATGCCCAATTGAGAACCACTAATATAAATAATTGCTAGATTTCTGTGCAAGTACGCATGTGAGTTTTACTAAGAGGACATAAAAAATATTTCAGGAAGTGTTATGGGCTTATTTAGCCCATAAGTGGGACCACTCTCTTGGTACTTCTAAAATTGCAATCATACCATAAAACTAATGTGTTTGTCTAATTCTTTCCTGTGTTCTTGAGTAAAAGGCAGAGATGGAAACCAATAATTTTATTTTAACCTTTTTAATTCTATTATTTAATTCATCAGATAACTGAAATTTGGCCATATTTACAAAACACGAACAGACATTCACACAATGCAAGGGCTGGAAAGCATCAAGTGGCTGTCACCTCCTGATATTTCCTCTTCAAAGACCACGGCCTAGGGAAAAGGAGGCCTCATAGATATTCACTCATTCAGGAACGACTAGAATCCAAGGCTCTGACCCTCATATCCTCTTGACTGACATGGAAACAACAAAAAATACTTTCTCCTTGGTGAGTAGCTCACCAACTACATATATTTTCTCTGTGTTTCTGTGTTATACACACTTACACAAGCTCAGCTCAGAAGACATGAGCTTGACTGTGATCTCTGCCAGCTATTTGCATGACCGAGGGGTAATACTCAATTTTCTGCCTCAGTTTCCTCATTTTATTATGAGGATAATACCGAAGTATTGTGAAGGCTTTGTAAACTACCACATGTGATTAAAATGTGAATTAGCTTAGTGTTATGCTAAAATGTTCCAGATATTTATACAAATGGTAATATGAATATACATTAAAGTTTATCTCAGACAGAAAAAGTGCTAATGTCAATACTGTCAAAACTAAATTTACAAAATGCTTACATTGCTGCTGTGATAAGGTGCTAAAAAGGACCTCTTTGACAAAGGGTAAATCTGCTCCCATTTCCCAATTGTCCTTTTCAGTATCTCAATTTCCTACTTTCTTAAGTGGGAGTTAACTTCAACACTATTTTTAGTCAAGGACAAAATAGATTTTCTTCATGAATAGGGGAGTGCATTTGGGGAAACCTGAAGAAAGTATGTAAATTTTGAAGGAACACTGTCTTTTTGCCAATGTGTTAGTATGTCACACATACTTAGAATCCAGAGGTTGAATTTTGAAATATGCTAGAAGATGAAAAATAGACAATTGACCACTCTGGGAATTTCACAGCAGATGCAGTGATGTGTCTGAGTATAATCATGTTTCTGTGTTAGAAGATGAAATAAGATGTAGATTTAAGGGGTGAAATGATGCCATTCATGAGAGATAATTCACAGAAGCATTTCATCTCCAAAAAGATACTATTTACCACTTAAGTCTGAAAAAACAGTTTGATATGTTCTATGCTGATTGAAGGTCTCCTTTCAGCAGGCTCTCTTAAACATATTCTTTAGTGCATCATTAATTTCTGACGGATGAAAAGACTTAAAACATTTCTCTGAATATCTCACTTTCCCTTAGGAAACAGACTAGACTTCCTGGGAAAAAATCCGATTTGCTGTATCTTATAATGTAGTAGAAGAACCTAATAAAGAATAAAGAATTAAATGATGAACATAATGATAATTTTTTATGGCCTCTCATTATTCTCTTAAAAGAGATGACCTAGTTAAAGAGAAATGACTTGGAAAGACACTACCAGTGCTTAGCACCCAACTCCTGAAATGCCTTTTCCTCTAGTGAAAGTCAGCTGTTTCCAAAGAATTTCTGAACTTAGCACTATTTCAGTTGGCTGCTTTAAGAATGCTGACCTTAATTCCCATTTAAAAAAGTGAAGGGTTAGGATTAATGTTTCTTTTTTATATATGCTGCCTTACAAAATCCTTTCCATTTACTCATAAAAGAAGTTTGCCAGCCTTTTTTTATTGGAAGGATTAAGACCAGGTTATTTGCATCTTAAAAGGGTGATCAAATATAGCTGCAGAAAGCAAATAGGAGACCAGGAGAGCCAACTGCAATAGCCTGTAATATAATGCTACAGAATAGACTATCAGGTATACTTATCAGGAAATTATTATAAGATTATAAAGTATAATATTTACATTTAATTATAATTTACACAATGGCAGTTCTCATGAGGAAATATACTTTAAAAAAAGACAAACAAATTAAACCAACATGCTCACATGCCCTGTATACTCTGGCCTGAGGTCACCACAGTAGTTGTACAGGTTCTGACCTGCCCAAGGGCACTCAGACATTGGTGTGAGTGGGGGCCAAAATCAATCCGTGCTTAGCTGTCTAAACTCTGGTACTTGGTGCAAGACTGGGGCATTTTCTAATGTTCTTGAACATATTACATGGGTTAGTGGGTCACTTCTGAATTATTTAAGGTCCCAAATGGCTTTTCATCTAATGGTGTAGTTGCATTTTTTTCCTTTTTAATAACACTATCAGAGAAAAGGAAGCTCATGTCTATAGGTGAAATAATTGACTTGCATTTCCCAACCTAACACTCAGCCCCCAAAAATGGACTTGGGAAACCTATTACTCATTGTTAGAAATCCTATTCTTCACTGTTAGAAATTCTGGTAAAAACTGAGGTGGTATCAGATGGTATGTAGCTAGGGGAATAAAATTGCTTAAATCTTTTTTTTGCCTAGTCTAATCCCTGTCCCCTTCAAGATACCCTAGGAAAATATAACTCAAGGGACAGTGGCAAAAAGAAAAAAAAAGGAATCCAAGTATATCACTAAAGAAAGCCAACAAACCATGGAAAGCAACAGAAGTAAAGATCAGAAAAAAATTTACAGAAAGAACCACAAAGTATGTAACAAAACGGCAATACATATCTATCAATAATTACTTTGAATGTAAATGGACTAAATGCCCCTTTCAAAAGTCACAAAGTGACATAATGGATAAAAAAACAAGATGTATCTATACGCTGCCTCCAAGAGACTCATTTCAGATCTAAA
Source organism: Suricata suricatta (assembly GCF_006229205.1). Lineage (NCBI taxonomy): Eukaryota > Metazoa > Chordata > Mammalia > Carnivora > Herpestidae > Suricata > Suricata suricatta. The sequence continues at coordinate 542,989 of NW_021869325.1, read as the reverse complement.
GACACCTGCAGATTGAGAGTGAGGGGATGGAGAAACATTTATCATGCAGATGGAGGCCAAAACAGACTTTGAAACAAAAGACTTTAACAAGAAACAAAGAAGGACAATATAATGATAAAGGGGATGATAAAGAGAATATACAATTGTAAATATTTATACACCCAAAATGAGCACAACCACATACATAAAACAATTAATAACACACATAAGGGAAATAATTTATAGTAATACAAAAATAGGGGGCTTGAACATTCCACTTACATCAGTGGGCAGATCATCCAAATAGAAAATAATAAAGGAAACAGTGGCTCTAAATTACACACTGGAACTGATGGATTTAACAAACATATTCAGAACATTCCATCCTAAAACAGCAGAATATACATTCCTTTCAAATGCATATGGAATATTCTCCAGAATAGACCCCGTATTAGGCTTCAAAACTAGCCTCAACAAATTCAAAAACATTGAAATCATATCATACATCTTTTCTGAACACAATGCTATGAAACTAGTTGCAAACTATGAGAGAAAATCTGGAAGGATCACAAATACATAGATGTTAAATAGCAAGCTATTAAACAGTGAACGGATCATCCAAGAAATCAAAGAATCAATGAAAATTTACATTAAAACAAAAGAAAATAAAAACACAACAATCTCTGGGATGCAGCAAAAGCTGTTCTAAGAGGGAAGTTTATAGCCATACAAGCCTACATCAAGATGTCAAAAAAACAAAAATCAAAACAAAACCAAAAAAAAAAAAAACCCTCAAGTGAACCACCAAATCTTATACCTAAATGAGCCACATAAGAACAAATAAAATTGAACCCAGCGAAAGAAAAAAAATGATTAGAGCAGAAATAAATGATACAGAAACAAAACAAAATAAAACAAAAAAAGAACAGATAAATGAAATCAGGAGCTGGCTCTTTCAAAAGATCAACAAAATTGATCAACCTCTGGCAAGACTTATTGAGAGAGAGAGAAAGAGAGAGAACCCTCTAATGTAAAAATAGTAATCAAAGAGAATAAATAATAACTGCCACCACAGAAATACAAACAATTGTAACATAATATTATGAAAACCTATAATAGTGCCAAAAAATTGGAAATTTAAAAAAAATGGATAAATTCCTAGAAACATAAACCTGCCAAAACCAAAGCAGGAAGAAATAGAAAATCTGAACAGACAATTGCCAGCAATGAAAACTGATCAGTAATCAAAATCTCCCGAAAAACAAAAGTCCAGGACCATGAGCTCCACAGGCAAATTCTACCAAACATTTGAAGACGAGCTAATGCCCATTATAAAAACTCAAAATGGGCTAAAGAATTAAGTGTGAGACCTAAAAACATAAACATTCTGAAATAGAACACATGCAGTAATCTCTCTGACATGGGTCATAGCAACCTTTTTCTAGGTATATCTACTGAGGCAAGAAAAATAAAAGCAAAATAAACTATTGGGACTACATCAGAATAAAAATTTTCTGCACAGTGAAGGAAACAGTCAGCAAGATTCAAAGGCAACCTATTCAATGGGAGGAGATATTTGCAAATGACATATCTGATAAAGAGTTAGTATCCAAAATATATAAAGAACAGATACAACTCAATATGCAAAAAAAAAACCCAAAAAAAACAAAAAAAAACCAATCCAATTAAAGATGGGCAGAGTAATTTAATAGAAAAATTTTCCAGAGAAGACATATAAATAGCCAACAGATACTTGAAAAGATGCTCAACATTACACAATATCAGGAAAATGCAAATCAAGACCATGAAATACCACCTCAGACCTGTCAGAATAGCTAAACAAAACAAAACAAAACCAAACAAACAAGAAGCAACAAGTATTGGCAAGGATGTGAAGAAAAAGGAACCCTCGTGCACTGTTGATGGGAATGCAAATTAGTACAACCACTGTGGAAAACATTATGGAGTTTCTTCAAAAAATTAAAAGTAGAACTACTGTATGGTCCAGGAATCACACTCCTGAGTACAAACCCAAAACATACAAAAACACTAATTCAAAAGCATATATGCACTCCTATGTTTATTGCAGTATTATTTATAGTAGACAAACTATGGAAGCAGCCCAAGTGTCCTTCAAGGGATGAATGGATAAAGAAGATATATATATATATATGTATATATGTATATGCATATATATATCTTAGAGTTAGTGTTTTATATATATGTATATAATATATACATCATATGTATAATGGAAATATATGTTATACAATATATAATGGAATATTATTCAGCCATCAAAAATAATGAAATTTTGCCATTTACAACAATATGGATAGAGCTAAAGAGTGTAATGCTATGTGAACTAAGTCAATCTCACTTATATGTGAGATTAAAGAAACAAAACAAATAAGCAAAGGAAAATGGGAGAGAGAAAAACCAAGAAGCAGACTGTTAACTATAGAGAACAAACTGATGATTACCAGAGAGGGGCAGTAGGTGGGGGAATAGGGAAAATAAAGGGTGGGGATTAAAGAGTATATTTACCATGATGGAAAAAATAATGACCCTTAAAATACTGTACAACATGTCAACTGTTGTAATTTCAAGTGCTATACATTTAGGGCTGCCTACATATCATGCTATTGATTACTATATAATACTAGCTCTAAAATATAGACAATAAAAGTTTTTACAAAAAAAGGAAGAACAGAAAGAAACAAAGGGAAGAACAGACAAACTATGGAGGATATCTAGTGTTTGGCTAAAGGGAATCTGAATTTCATCCCCTGAAAAAGGGAGAATCTGAGGATACAGGCCTTCACATCTGACATTTGGTCCTTACTAAGTGGCAAAATTTTTAAAAAATCTGTTAAAAAGCTGAGAAGTTTATTTCTAAGCTATAAATAAGTGATTTGTGATTCAGTGCATCATGGAAAAAAAGTATTTCTAAGATTTTTGTGCTTGGAGTTTAGGCATTTCAAATTTTGAGGCATACATTCTCTATTGTTCCAGAAGATCGAGTACAATTTCTACCTCCTTCCCTCGCTCCATCCCTCCCTTCTTCCCTCAATCCCTTTCCTTTCTCTTCTCCTTCCCTCTCTTTTTGTCCTCCTTTCTTCCTTCCTTCCTTTCTCTTTTTCCTTCTAATAATGCCTGATCTACAGCACTCCATTTCAAAACACAGCTCACCACTAACCACACAAATTCTTATAAGCAGGGCTCATTTTTAGTAGGTAATGAAGTGTAAGGATGAAGCTTAAATGATGCAATATACCCGATGTTCTAGCCTTACATAAATAAATAAAGCACCATTTGTTTCATTTCATGTCAATACACACTTTTCAGAGAATGTTCTATTTCTTTTGGCACACATAAAAAATTCTAAGTATACATCAACATCTTTCTAATGTCGAAATATAGCTTTTGTTTGTCATTTATTCCAAAATGACTATATAATAAACATACTGGAAATTTTTTGGTACCTTGTTCAAAAATGAACAGGCTGAATTTCCTCACCAGCTGCCTCATGACATTGGCATAAGCATAGCAGGAAGTTTACAAACTCCCAGTCGTAATCCCATCTGGATGAATCTGCTGTGTGTTCTAGCCAGCCCAGACCGCACCTGTAGGGACTGAAACTTAATCCATCTAGGGACTTCCTAAAGATAGCAACCCATTGGAGGAGAAATTTAATGACTACTACTCAGGACGTGATTTTAAAATATTTTGGTCTTCAGAGACATGGGGAATATTTTTGAGCACAGATCATAAAAGCAGGGGCAAAGCTAGGCTTCATCAATTTAATCCATTTGCTCTTCAGAGCATGCCCATGATGTGTTATTCAACCTGATTCCATAGTAGGAGACTGAAGCTCACACGTGTGAAAGCCAGTGCTACAGAACACTTCGTGGAGGTAAGATCTGAACCGAAAAATCCTGACTCAAAGTCCAAAGCTTTCAATGACACAGTCCTGTTAAGAATATAAAAACAGATAAGTGGATTTCATGGAAAAAAGACCCAAGGATTAATATTTGTAAACCCAAACTAATATTTTTGTTAATACTTTTGTTAAATTGAGGTAATCCTTAGAGGGTATATCCATCCCAAACAAGCTTTGATGTTGTTGTTTTTAAAAATTACGTCTGTTGCCAAAATTGACTCTGTTACATTGGCATACACTGCTGCTTAAGACGTCCCAACTGCCCGGAAGCATGGCCAAATGGGTAACTGGGAAATTATCCACTGGGCCTCTCTAACTTAAGTGGTCAATCTCGGTAATTTGCACTATAAAATATGACTCTTCTGTATGAAGTTTGAAGCGGAATCAAGATAGAATCACTATTCAATTAAGTTAACTTTTATAGGGCTTAAACACCCTTGGAACTTTTTAGTTTAAAGAACAGTGAAAGTTCTACTTACTTTTCATTTTGTTGTTATTATCATTATTGTTATTTTAGAAACCATATGTTTTAACCTGAAACTTCCTCTAAAAATGACTATTTACGTGTTTTGGAAAGAAAGCTTGTGGTAACGTAAGTGCAATTGAAAATTTTACCAAACTCAAATCTCCAGTGAACATCATACTTATATGTTAGTATAAGGGCAAAATGCAGATGCCACTGATGTTAATTATCCTAAGAGAAAAAAGTGTGTGTGTGCACATGTATATACATACATAGGTATGTATATATACTATGTATATACATATATATGTATATATAAACTGTATACATATATATAAATTAACTTATTGAAGACTATCTGTAATTGTAAAAGTTATTAATATTTTTCTTAAACTTTCTAGTTTTACAGATCCTTGTAACTTTTTCTTATTTTAATTATAAAAGCAAGGTTACAGATATGGAGGCCAGTGGGTATTTAGGGATGAGGGATGGGAGTGATTGACCCTGAGAACAGAAGTATGTTATCACCGAAATTGTTGAAAATTGCTATAAACTGATAATGATAAGATGCAAGCCAACTTATATATATACATATATATATGTATATATATAATGTCTGAGTTATAAATTTGCCAATTTTATAGATTAGGAAGCAGTCCCAGAGAGGTTTAAAAAATTTATTCAATGTTAATGTGATGAAATCAGGTTTAAATCAAAGTTTACCAATACTAGACCCATACCTACTCTACCTCCACCACACACAACAGGTGTTTTATGTTACTCATGCTTCTACTACCAGATCAGTCAACTTTTACTGAGTATTGCAGATATTTCCACATTTTCAATACTCAATTCCCAAACTATTAATTTGCATACATATTTTTACCCTAAATGTTACATTACTGCAGGAACAGGTGCACTGAGGTATGATAAGGTAAAAGCTGATATTTATTAAGGAAAACTAAATTTTACTCAAACTTTTAAGCTACTAAAAGCATGCAAATTATGTTGTTATTGTTATTTTAAGAAAAAGAACATTTTGTATTGAAAAGTGTGCCTTTCCAAGAAACCACTAACCAGATGTTGGGGTCTTGAGATATCCCAAAGGGATACTGGTAAAAAAAAAATGATGAAAGAACTCCTTCCACACAAAAAATCTAAGAAAGTAGACACACATTTTATACCTATGAATGTCATTTGCAAAAAAAAAAATAGCAAATGTGCTTTGCTGTCATATATCAGAATGCTAGAATATCCTAGTTTCGAAAATATGGTTTAAAAGAGAAGGAAAACACAAAAAGCTAAGAAAAAAATACTAGGAAAATGTTAATGCAATAATTAAGTGGAATATAGAGAGGGAATGCCAAATATCTAAAGTCTATTAGACACATATGCTAGAGACTTAAAGTCTGTATGAAGTAATGAACTGTTCAGTTTTTTATTTGCAAAAGCAGCATTTAAAGGCTACATTACATATTCAGCAGTTATTTGTCATCAAATGTTTATTTAGTGTTTATTATGTGCAGAGTACTTTACTACACACATACATGCATATACATTTATTATGCATGTCAGACAGCTAGAGAGAAATACATACCCATACATGCACACTAGAAACTAGATGCCATTTTAATTGTTTTGATTATACTTTCACTCAATTTACCTTTTTGGGTTTTTTTTCATTTCTTAATGTGATTTCTTTTGTTTTCTTTAGTTTGCTGTACATTAGATTTCCAAAAGTTATTTGGTAATTGTGTGTTGTTTTTTTCTGTTTTTTTTTTTAAATAGGTGATACAGATATAGTCAGTGTGAGTTCACACTCTATGAACTGTAGCTCCCAGTGTAAAGGAGATTATTTTTTAACCCAACTCTTCTGGTGGCATGCCAATCCTTACTCATTGTATCAGGCAGACAATGTATATCAAAAATAGACATACCATTATCCTGAGAGAAAAATCTTTCCACCTCACGTTATACCCATCTTATCTACATATCTCCTCTACTAACCTGGGGCATATCCACAAAGTGCAAACAAATGAGTTTTACTCACCATAGCGATCACTGTATAAGGCACAGTGCCTCAGTGGGCCCCACCATTCACCCACCATTCACCATGTTTAAGTGGGTTTTGTTTATGAGTGTGTTGGTTTATACCTTGTCACTGGCAAAAGGAAAGCAAGTTGGGAAGTGTATTAAGTACGCTTCCAGATGGATTTCACTAACTTTTGGGAAGGCTTGAAGTTTAGATAAGTGGAGGCTGTAGAAAAGTTGGATTCTTCCTGTTCCTGGTTTCCTTAGTGTTTTAATTTCATCTCCTAGTGGGCAGCTTTTTGTTTTATGTCACTGGGCAGATGGCCATTGGCTCTCTTTTCTGGTTTTATTGGAAGTTTCTTTAAATGGCTGTGGTAAATTTCAATGAACTTTTTTTTATCATGCTCATTTCATTTAATTTGCTGGTTGGGGAGTTCCAAGTCAAACAGAAATTTCAGGCAAAATGCTAAAAGGAAAACTTGAATCCAAATCAGCAGGACTTAAAAGCAACACTGTGTGTGCCGGGAACTTGCCCAGAGATCAACCCAGTTGGATAGTGATAGGCAGCTGTGACATTACCTGTCAATGTTTGCTTCTCCAGAGGTTCCCAAGAACCACTTCATGCTTACTGAAGCTCTACTTCATAGCTTGGAGCCTGAGTAATAGGATATCTTTGAAAGAGAAGATTAGGTACCCTCATGCAGGCTCCTTGCTGGGTCTTGGCAGAAACGCGAAGGCAGCCCTGAAGAGGAATTGCACTCATGAAGTCCCCTGAATCCTCTCTTTGTGAAACCCCAGCCCCTTTGTTGCTTGCTTCTGGCAAACTGAGAGCATCCTGAGAATGGGTCACGGATCTTTCAAAGGAATCCCTGCTAGCAAGACTGAATCACATTTCCAAAAGCAAATAGTAGCATTTTTCCATGTCAGACTAGGACGTTATGACAACTGGGTACAGAGACTGTGAGCATGACAGGAATGGGACATGGGAAGGTATTTTTCCAAAAGACAGCATATGTCCTATGGGGTATTGATTTTCAAAACTAGTAAAAGTTTCTTGGTTGTTCCATCATTTTTCTTCCTTCTCCTTTTCTGCTCTACATCTAGATGGTCAAAAAAAAATTTTAAAGATATATAAGATAGACATTTAGGAGTTTTGAAGTCTGGGACAGACCTGATTTATGTCAGGGATTGTTGCTCTCAACTGTTGACTTTATTATTTGTTTCTTTCTCTGTATTCTGAATTGGCCCAAACAGGTCAGTTATTATTTTGGACTGACAAAGGAACTTAATTTTTTAGTTGTATAAAATAGAAGAACTATATCAATAGATCATAAATCTAAATAAATTAATAAATAAAAAGGGCTTTTGACATATGTTTATAAAACTTTCACTTCCTATTACATTTTTATTATTTTCTTTCAACAAAGCAAATTACAAAAACACAGAACAGTTTAGAGAAACCACATATAATAATGAGGAAAGGGCATCCAAATCGAGCTAAAGCATCTGTGAATTCCACACTGGTCACAAGTTCTGCTATGATTTTCCACGAGTTGGACACTGTAGCGAGTTCCCAGGTATGCATGTGCCCTGCGGCATAAGGCTGTTACAGATATGTTCCCACCACGGCAGAGTTCAACTGGCCAACTGATGTCACTACATACACAGCTGGGAAAAGAATAAACTCTTGTGAGCCAGTACCAGCCACGGTCAGCACATTATATGTAGCCACACTTGGGGTTAGAAGGTAACAAATAAATCCTCTACCCCAAATCCCTAATTTTTTTAAGGTAGGGAATGGGTTTCAAGATGCAGTAATTTATGTCAAGCCAAGCAAGAGTGGCTATATTTAGAATAGATATTCTACATTATTTCTAGGTCAGGTACCTTTCTACTACATTAAAATACAATGAATGACTCCTCTTGTGGATCTTTATATTTCTGTCTGAACAATGATAAAAGAAAAAAATGAGTGGTTATATTTTTTAAAATAGAGATAATAATAGAAGCTAATATACTGAGGCGGGCACAGTGCTTACTAAAAACTATCTTCACTTCTTCCCATTGTATACCCCTCCCATACCTTCTGTACATGTCATTTGGAAATTTATGGGTTCAAATTCATACCATACAGATACTGATTGCTGCTCAGAGAACTAAACTCTAGACCTCTCTGTCTAATAACAGCATACCACCAGCCTTTCTGTTTTGCTAGTTCTCACATTAGCTTTTTAGTAACAACATACATACAGCCCCTTCACACTTGGTCTAGATCAGTGCTTCTCAAAACAGTCTGCAGGCCTCTGAGGACTCCCTAAGACATTTTCAAGGAGTTTACAAGATCAGCATTATTTTTATAATAATATTAAGATATTATTGGCCTTTCTCATGTTGTTGAGATTTTCCTTGGTGAAAAAGCAATATGGATGAAAGTGTTGGTGCCCTAGAGCAAATCAAGGCAATGTTACCCATCAATATCGATTATCACAGCATTCTTCGTCACCACAAATTTGCATGAAAAAAAGTTTCCCTTTATAGGTGTTCTGATTTGAAGGGGCACATGGACACCAATGTTTATAGTAGCGCTATCTACAAAGCCAGAAGTATAGAAAGAGCCCAAATGTCCATCAATGGATGAATGGAAAAGATGTGGTGTGTGTGTGTGTGTGTGTGTGTGTGTGTGTGTAATGAAATATTATTTGGCAATCAAAAAGAATGAAATCTTGCCATTTGCAATTACATGGACAGAACTAGAGTGATTATGCTAAGTGAAATTAGTCAGAGAAAGACAAATATCATATGACTTAACCCATATGTGGAATTTAAGATACAAAACAGATGAACATAAGGGAAGGGAAGCAAAAATAATATAAAAACAAGGAGAGGACACAACGTAAGAGACTCTTAAATACAGAGAATAAACTGAAGGTTGCTTGGAGGGCTTGTGGGTGGGGGAAGGGCTAAATAGGTAAGGGGCATTAAGGAAGGCTTTTGTTGGGGTGAGCACTGGGTGTTATACATAGGGGATGAATCACTGGAATCTACTCTTGAAATCATTCATTATTGCACTGTGTGTTAACTAATTTGGATGTAAATTTAAAAATTAAAAAAAAAAGAAAAAAGCTTCCCTTAACAATGCATTCAATGAAGCAATAAAGATTATTAATTTTTATTAAATCTTAACTCTTGAATACACATTTTAACATTTTGTGTGAATATGCAGAAATGTGTATAAAGTATTTATGCTGCACACTTAAGTATAATGGTTATCTCCAAGAAAAGACCTCATAAGTTGTGTGAGGTTCAGACTGGATCTGCCTCTCCGTTTATGGAACACCAAATTCATTGTCTGACATGAACTGACAGACAAGTTATAATTATTCAGAGTTGTATATCTGGCAGCCATTTTCTCAAAATTAATAAAATGTGTCAATTAAAGGAAAACAACTGACAATATTTGTTGTGAAAAATAAAATTCAAGAGACAATCAAAATATTGAAAACACTGTATTCACTACTGCAAGCCAGACATCTTTCCAATATATAAAGATTTCTAATGCATTAAGTGTTGGTATTACTTAAGGTGATTTTTTAAATATTGCATAATGAAATATATCGTTTGGTCATCTGCTTAATTCAGTTAATCAATATCTCTCAAAAATCACATTGATGAATGATCTATTCAAAGTCCAAGAGAGACTGAAGTATTTTAACATAACATAGTATAAATATTTGTTGACATGGATTCATATTCCACATTTGAATGAACATTAAAGAAACCTGTACAAGTTTGGGAGCAGTATCAAAGAAAAATATTCATAATTATTAGAAGAGGTCATAAAAATACTCCTTTTTCCAACATACTTCTGTAAATCTATATTTTCTTCATATACTTCAACAAAAACAACATATTGCAGAAGGAGATATGGGAAGCCAGCTGTCTTCAATTTAAAAGATTTTCAAAAATATAAAATAACACCACTCCTTCCTCTGAAAATCTTTGTTTTAGAATGTGTAGTTGTTTCTGCTGAAATATATTTATTTATGTTAGCAAGTAGTAGCTTTATTATAGTTATTTTTAAATAAAGTAATACTTTTAAATGTCTCCATTTTAATTTCTACTGTAATAAATATCAATAGATAGTTCCGAAGCAGACAAATGGGCCTCAATAATTTTTAAAACAGTAAAAGAGCTCTTACCTCAAAAGGTTTCAAAACTTCTGATCTAGATCTACTGTTCCAAAGAGATATGAGTTAAAAAAGGGGGGTATGATGGAACTGTGACAACATTCATTGATGGTTTCCATTAATCCCTTTTCTCCCTTTAAGGGCATGTGCCTTCTAACATCAAGAGATGGGTGTCTATTCCCTCTCTTTTAATCTGGGGTGGCCTTTTGACCTGGCTTTACCGGTACAATGTGGTAGAAGTGACATTCTGGGATTTCCAAGCCAGGTTTTAAGAAGTTTTTCAATTTCTACCTGAGTATCTTGGAATGCTCACTCTTGCAATAGTAGGAAAGCAGCCACAAGAACAGTCTGCGTGCAGTTTCTCTGGTCATTAGACCTAGGCGAGTCCCCAGTCAATAACTAGCAGCAACAACTACCAGCCATTTGAGAAGTTTGGATGATTATTAATTTATCACAATCACAATTGTAAAGAATGCATAGTGACCTCAACAATGTTGCAAAGGCTCTTGAAAGAATATTTTATACAAAATGTCTTGATCAATGACCAATAGACACAAAAACAGTCTAATTCAATTTTGTAAACATAAATTTATTCTGAGCCTTCATTTACAAAGCATTCTAGTCCACTATCATTTGAATAAACAAAACGGTTTTGTTGTCCCATCCTGTACCCCATCCTAATGGACTTTATAAAGCACAGTCTCTAGAGTTGGCCTCCTGTATGGCAGAATATTCAATGCACATCTTTGAATCCATAAAGAGACTGAGGCAGTAACGTTCTGTGTCCCAGAAGGAGCTGGTGGTATACCTAAGTTGCAGTTGAGAGCGTGAAGCATTTCCTACTTCCAGGAACTCTTTCCACATCATGTGGATCATATTAGTACTGGAAAGTACTCCTGTGGTGTATTATGAAAAAACTAGAAAGCTCTTGTATGGTTTGATAAAGAGATTATATGAAGAGTGATAATGGCTTCCACCTTGAATTTTTTAAGTGATGCACAAAATTAGTATTTTTATGGAAAAGAGGAAGAGATAAAAATGGGTAAAAATTATAATATGTTACTCTTAAGATGTAGGTTATATAAGAACAAGGAGGAAGAGGAGGAACAAAAAGAGTGTGGTGAGAAAGAAAATATCCATTGAGTTCTAACAACGTCTACACATCGATTTTAGCAATGTATTTATATTATTTATAATCATAGTTTTATGAAGCAGGTACTAGTATTATACCATTTGACAGAGAAACTGAAACAATGAGCTAAATTACACTGGATGTAGTACATATACTCCAGGTACAAAGAAAAAAAAAGAAAGTATTCCTTTAATTTCTAAGATGCGAAATTGTGTAAAATAGCAGGTAGAGCATTTTCAAAGGTTATTATAGACTTTAACTTAGAGGAGGCTGCAACATTCTGTTGTTTAATCTTAAGATACATGTTTCAATGATTGTCCACATAGTAGGAATACATTAATTCACACAATTAGTCTCTTTGGATACAGATAGGTGAAATATACCTAATATTTACATTCCATATAGTTTAAGTCATGATGCCCCAGTTATTAATAGGATTTCTTAGAATAAAAAATGTTGTGACATGAAAATGGAGAATTATTATGCCTTAGAAAAGCCAGATTCTAATCATGACTTTGCCACTACCTAGCACTGTGACTTTGGGTCCTCAGTTTTCTTATGTATAAAATGGTGAAAACATGTCTTCTTCCTATCTCACGGGTTTGTTCCAAACATGGCAAGGGCTATATATGCTGTGTTTGAATGCCCAGCATCAGTGCCTGGTTCTCTTCAGGAATAGCTAAATCTACCATGCATAACACACTAAACTTCAGTTATCCAAAGTCAGGTTAGCCTGGGAATTGAAGAACAGGATAATTCTACAGGGGGCTGGGAGAGGTAAATTTGATATATAAAGCAGTTGCACTTCATAATAATGGATGTGGCAGAACCTTGACAGAACAGCATATTAAAGAGGATCCTTAGTCTACGTTAGTTCCATTGCAAATCCTCCCCTGGAGACTCTTCCATGTCCAAATTTGAGAATTGGCTTAATTTTCCTGGACATCTTTTGTCTGTTTTAGCTTACAGTAAGGCCAAACAGAGGATACCATATAATGAAAACAATTACATACTGCCAAAGTAAACCTCTGTGCAAAAGAGGAGGTTTGTAACACTTTAGAAACATTTAAAATGTAATTAGGAATATATATCTATAATGTATAGAGCAAATGCAAACAGAACTGTAGAAAATAGTTGTGGCTACTCCCTTCATCTAAAAATAATAACTTAGGCAATGTGGTAAGGATGCTGTAATAGTCTCTTGCACATTTTTATTTGCCAGAAATATTGAAACATAGTTATTTTTTTCCCCTAAAAAAAATCTTGTTGCAGCAAGCACTTTGAGAGTACAAAAGCAGGATCACATGCTTCCTACTTCCTTTTCAAAATGTGTTATAAATTACACATTTCAAAGGCTTTAAACCAAAATTCAATAACTGCATTTCCTTCAAGACCAACAGGTCAAATACACTGTAAGGTAAACTACCCATAATAATTATTACCACATCATCTACTCTTCAGTGATCTCAGGAGTTCCTTATTTTAAATCTCATGCTCAGAAAACTTATTTCCATTATCAACCCATCCATTTAATACATATATAGCTACTGGATAGAGACCTGCAAGTATAGACTTAAGTTTTATAAACTGAGCACATTGGAATGTAACACTGACCCTACAGTAAACAAGAACATGCACTTGGCTTATGATTAGAAAGCAGGAATTAATTCATTATGATCAATAAGGTTTGACAATTCAGTTTGGTTCATAACATTGAACTGAATGCTCTGAAGTCTGTCCTGTGCCTTTTTTTTAATGTTTAGTTTCGAAAGAGAGAGAGACACACAGAGAGAGAGGGAAACACAAAATCTGAAGAAGGCTCCAGGCTCTGAGCTGTCAGCACAGAGCCCAACATGGGGCTCAAACTTAAAAGCTGTGACATCATGACCTTAGCCAAAGTCAGATGCTTAACCGACTGAGCCATCCAGGTGCCCAACTTGTCCTGTGGTTAGTACAAAGATACTTTGTGATACCAGTTCCTTATCTCTGGGAAGTTCACAAAATGATCAATATTGTTGTAAGTGTCCAAAGAGGTCAACCAAAATCATGTGGGATAAATCATCAAAGATACTGTAGTTTAAATATCCTGAAAAGAATCCAGAATAAATCCTGAAAGGATTGCTTAGAAAATGGTGCAGAATGATCAGAAGAATGAATGGTCTTTAATAAACACATGTATAGTGGGGCGCTTGGTTGGCTCAGTCAGTTAAGCTTCCGGCTTTGGCTCAGGTCATGATCTCATGGTTCATGAGTTCAAGCCCCACATCAGGCTATGTGCTGACAGCTCAGAGCCTGGAGCCTGCTTCAGACTCTGTGTCTCTATCTCTCTCTGCCCCTCCCCCACTCGCTGGCTCTCTCCCCCACTCGCTGGCTCTCTCTCTCTCTCTCTCAAAAACAAACATTAAAAAAATAAACATGCATAGCAATTCATATTTGCCATTATTTCAAATGTTTTATAGATAATAACTGATGTAATTCTTAGAATAACCTTATAAGGTAGGTAAATTTATTATGCCCATTGTGCAGATGGAGAAACTAAGGCATAGAGAGAGGTTGAGTAATTTGCCCAAAATCACAGACCTAGAAGACACCAAGCTAGGTTCTGAATCCAACAAATCTGGCTCCAGAAATGTGTGCTCTGATGCCTCTGCTATTTATTCTCTCCGCTGTTAAAACAGATGGGCATGACAAAGAGTTCTTTTGACCTCAAATCCCAATGTAAAATAATTGTCATTCATTTTTTTTTTAATGATTGCATTTTCACATTGGCATATCAGCTGCCAGGTACAATTTCAATGAAAAGTTAATTTAAAAATCAACTACTACTCAAGAATTATTTTAACCCATAAATAGAGTTGCCTGAGCCCCAGCCCCGATATCTGTCCATGACTTTGGCCTCGGATGATGTGTGTCTTCACACCCCTGGGCTCCCTAGGCTTGGTCCCCTGAGCACTGGAGAACAAGGTTCACAGTATGTGACAATCTAGTTAATGTCTCCTGCCCCAGTTCATCTAGAAGCCTCATTCAGTCTTTTTATTTTCTCACTAATTTTTTTTAATTTCAAAATTTTATGTGTTTTTTAATAATAGATGCATTGCTCTAAAGACATATTTTCTAAACTAATAATAATAATCTAATAATAATAATCTCTTCTGCTCTGACACTCCTGGGTTAATAGTCTGACATTATGTTGAGAATAACTTCCCAGCTTTCTCTACATTCATATATATAAATATATGTATATGTATTTGCTTTAAAACATATGCATACTATTTGACAAAAGTAGGATCACATCATATGCATCATTGTGCCATGTACTTTCTCAAAAGAAAATCACTACTGATATCCACTGAAGTCAACCAATACAGTGAACTCATTTGTTTTAATATCTACATTACTTTTAAAAATGTAGATGTGTTGAAATTTATTTAATTATTTTACTCCTGAAAGAACTTCAGCCTGTCTCTAGTCCCATAGACAATAATCCAATAAATACACTTGAAAATAGTCTTGTATATAATTGTATGACTACTGATACTTTTATTTCAGTAGGAAAAATTTCCAAAATGGCATGGAAAATGTCAATCTTGCCATTTGTTTTAGAATGATGGAAGTTATTTGCACCCACTCCAATGTTAGAATAGCTGTTCTCCCACAGCCTCAAAAGTATTGGGTATTATTCTGCCTTAAAATTGCACCAATCTAAATGAAGAAAATAGTTATATTTTACTGTAATTTTAATTTTCATTTTGACTAATAATGAGGATAAACATCTTTTAGTTTATGAGCTATGGTAGTCAAAAATGTACTGAAATGCTATTCTTTTGATTATTTTGTTATCAGTTTTCAAGAAATTTTTGTGTTATCAAAGATATTAACTCACCATTATAAATCAATCTCTATGTTTTACCTAGTTTATATCACCTTTCGCCACACAAATATGTCTTTATTTGACATGGGTGGCTCTTGGGTTTTCTGTTTCTCCTTGGAATATCTCCTCTGCTCCAATTCTTCTCAGAAAATATTTTATAATATTTTAAGGCATTATTTACATTTCTATGTTTTCAATCCATTTGGAATGAATTTCATGTGTGGTGTGAGGTAATATTATTCCCTTCCAGAAGGAGAGCTGGTTTTGCCAAACTGTCCGCTTAATAAAGATCTTTTTCTCATTGGAGCACAATGCCACTTTTGCCTTATATTGTTTCCATATACGGTGGATCAGTTCTGGTCTCTGTATTACATTCCACTGAGCTCTCTGTCAGTTTCTAAGACAAACTGTATTGCTTTGATGATGGTAGCAGTGTCAGTCTTACTATTCACTGAATACGGACTAATACTGGGTAATCATTGAATATTTGAACATGATGTGTACAGCATAGATGAATAAAGTTAGTTTTTATGTCATAAATTATAAACTGAGATTGTCACACAAATCACAAGTTACTTTTTAATTTCTTCCATCAGAACTTGCTGATGTCTTAACTTTTGTACCTGTAAGTATTTATTACTAGTATTATTTTTTGAACCTGACAGTAAACATTCCATAAAAGGCAAAACTATATGGAATAAAAATAGATCAGTGTCTACCTAGGGTTTAAGGTGACCAGACGGGACTGCCTGCAAAGGAGCACAGGTGCTTCCTGGGACCATGGAAATGTTCTAGATCTTGACTGGTGGTGGCCACATGGCCACATACATTTGTTAGAGCTCATCAAACAGTATAGTTTTAAAATGTGAATTTCACTGTATACCAATTATATCTCAATAAGTTTGACTTAGCACACATAACTGGGAAATAGGTTATTTTTCCATATTTTGGGTATAAAATCTTACCTACTTTCTGCACTACAAAAAGTTGGGATCCAACTGTGATTTTGTTTTAACCCTCTGTAACAAAACAAGTACAGAATCTTAAGTGAAACCATTTAGAATTTCCATCTTCTGAAGAAATCTATGTCTGACCTGTTTTTAATTCTACATCTTATGGAGACCATTCATCCTGGGGGGAAATGATTCACTCTCTTATACAGGTTCATACATTTTACTATAGTTCCCAAGAAGCATTCTGTGACCTGTGAAATATACTGACATTTTCCTCAAGCTAGGACTGGTCCTCAGGAGCATCTAAGCAGTAAGTTTCCACTTAAGGTAACTGAGGCCAAATGGGTTAGGATTGGTAGAGCTATAGAGCTATGGTGTACTTATTCCCACTTTCTCTACTTTTGTCAGTGCATTTTAGGGAAAACTCTTCTCCCAGTTGAGTCTTACTAAAATATATAAGCAAGAAACTAGACCGTATCTCAGAAACCAGAGGCCAAAAGTAAGGGAAGATTGATGAGCATTTCTGCCAAGAGCTAGCCCCAGTTTCAGCCCCAGACAGAAGGCCAGGAGGTTCAGCATGGTAATCCATTGAAACAGCCCTGATGGTAGCTCCAGATTTAATGTTATCAGGGTTTATCCTAGAGGAGTTAGTTTTCAGAGTCAGAATAGGGAGGAGGGGAGAGGACGAGGGTAGGTTTAAAAGATATCATGACAATGTGCCTGCTTTTTCTCACTTGTGAAAATGTAGGCTATCTGGAGGTAAACTGATAGAAGCCATCTTGAATTAACAGATTATCACTAAACCTTTTAGCCACTTCTATTAAACTGCAGAGTACATTTATATTTTTGTTCCCACCACCATTCTATCTTCAGATGATTTTGCTAAGCCTTCTCTTCTGAGCTTATATTATATTAATTTTTGTATTCATTATTTGGACAGGATAACTCAGCACATTAAAATAATATAAAATATCAATAACCACTGAAAATAAAATGGCTCTTCCTAAAGCTTTCTTTTGGGGCTTTTTTTTCTCCTTAAAAAGTTCAAAGATGATCAAGTTTGGCATATTTCCCTGGTATTTCTTTTAAGTGGGATTTCTCTTTCTATAGATTGGAAACTATTAAGGTGATACTACCAAATAATAAAGTAATAAATACTATCAAGTAGCATAGAAAAGAGCACTCTAAATGTTGGGAACATTCAATAGGAGTGAGCTGCCTTCAGAAAGGAATTCCTAGAAATGTCCAAGCTGAACCTAGGTGCCTGCTTTCTTCTGTTTCTTTATTGAGTGCTTGAAATCTCTTATAAGGCATGTGGTTAAAATATTTCATGGTGGGAGACAGATCTGGGCTCAAGGGCCTTTAAGGTTTCTTCTATTTCCATACTTTTAAATTCCATGTTTCTACACTTTCATTCAGAATTTCCAGTTGAAAGTATCAGGCCATGTATAATTCACTGATTTTATAATTTTAC
Organism: Suricata suricatta; assembly: GCF_006229205.1. Taxonomy (NCBI): domain Eukaryota; kingdom Metazoa; phylum Chordata; class Mammalia; order Carnivora; family Herpestidae; genus Suricata; species Suricata suricatta. Next base: position 524,956 of record NW_021869325.1, on the reverse strand, counting down.
CTTCTATTGCTAAATAATTTCCCACCCTCTGTTTGCCAATTAAAGATGACATTAGACACTATGTTACAAGTTTGCACTGATTTATGAAAGTCATAACAAAAAATGGCAGATGTAAATATCTATGGTAATATTTTACTTTGGCTTGGACTGTAAGGATATTTTATAATATCTACAAACAAAAAATATCATCACTTATATACTTTTGGAAATAAGTAAAAATACACACAGATTATTTTTTATGTACATGTTTCTCTGAATCATATTCAAATTTAACTCTAGTCAGTGTGTACCATTAAAAGGCATATATAGAATTGGATGCTTCTCGGTAGCAGGAACAGTTGCTAAAAAAAAAAAAAAAAAGAAAGAAAGAAAAAAAGGGGCCAGGATGTACTGCGCCTAGAGCTAGAAACTGAGAATAAAATAATTGGCCTCGAGGAGGATATCAGAGTATTTTGCCTTCTCATTCTTCAGCGAGCGATCTCATTCTCCAGTCCTGGGACAGAAGCTTCTCTGCTGCTGTGCACAAAAGTATTTGGTTGTTGGGTTAGAAAGTGCTTTAGCATCTCAATACTACATGGAAATTTTTGCCTCTGTAGTTAGTACTGGAAAGAGAGACCATGATCTATCTGATTTCTAAGGGAGTGGTAGAACAAACATTTGATGAAGGTGAAGGTGACTTGATGACATCATGTAGTAGTAGCAGCTAAGGCCCTTGTCTACTCTGGCAACATTACCAGACAATCAGAGATTGACCAAATACCATGCTGGAGGTTCAGGACAGGCATTTGTTGATCGCTGGTATGCCTATTTGTCCTATCTAATTAGATGAATTATCTTTCATTCATCTCCACATTTTTGCCCCTGTAGACCCTGAGGTCCAGATTTTCAAACACAAAATGATAATTAAAAATTATTACAATGGGTAAGCCACCATTACCTTTGCAAATGAGAGATAATGAAGGCAGGTAAGAAAATTAAGTTCAAATATTATGAAAAATAGCCCTTTTTAAGATTCTTTTTCAAACACTGACTAGAAACTGTCATTGTTCCCAGTTTTATATCCTTCTAAATAGTCTATGAGATGAATTAAAAGGAGGAAGAAGAGGCTGACTGGTAGTTGAGCACCTATCCTACTTTGTAGTGAGGACTGCCAGGCAAGTTGGCAAACGCTAGTACCAGAAAGAAGGGACTCTGGTCAGAGAAGGGACCTGCTGACCTGCCCTTGGGAAGCGCAGAGCTCCTCTACCTTAAAGGAGTACTTAGAAGCTCAATTAGGTAATCTTAATCAGTTGCTTTCAACTTCTTGAATAATGACATTAGTTACTTATAGAAGGAATATGAGACTTCTTTGTTGTTGATGTTGTTGTTTTAATTTAGCAGGAGAACACTATGAAAGCATGTTTCTTAGAGGAAATATACATGTATTTATTTGTTTCCAACTGCCTGTCCTCTGGAAATGCCTAGAAGGTCAATGGACCAGGGACATCTGAAAGGCCCATTCCAAGCAATATGAAAATGATGCTAGCTGGAAAATTTTAGGCTTAACAAAATAAAGCCAGATGCTCCTGACTCATACAAACAATACCTTTGTCTTTTTGTGTCATGAAGGGTGTCCCTGCCTTAAAAAAGTTCCCTTTATCCCCTCTTTCTGTAAGTTACAAGTCTGTGATAGATAACTCACAAAAATACCAGGTGTTTCACGAATGTGACTTTGTCATTAAAACAGTTCCCAGGGACAACTTCTTTTACAGTTTCCAGATCGTTGAAGCTGTGCTACAAAGTCAGGAAGCACTACCCTTTTCCAACTGAAAGTCAGGTCCAGGAATATTGAGGAAGGTGATCAAAGAACTAGTTGGGACTCATGACCAGTCATTCAAAGTGGAAGTTTCTTATTTGACTCCATTTTCCCTACTCCATGCTGGTCATATAATCTTGCTTTTTTGAGGTCATAATACCAGTGTTGAATTGCCACATGCAAGTCCAGTTAGCAGAGTTGTATTTACACACTCAAAACATTTTGTTCCATTCAACAAACACACCAAATGCCCTAATAGACCAACTTGCCCATGCATGGAAGGGCTTTGGTTTCCTATGGTTCAAATACCAACGTTGGAATGAAATTACATTAAATTATTATCAGATTATCAGGGTTTGGCTGACTCTTTGCCCTTCATCATGAGACAGATGAATTCTCCCGAACTGGCTTGCTACCAAATGCTGACAATAACTCTAACTACTATGGGAGGGACAGAAACGTTAAGCATCCCTGGAGGATCTGTATGCATTTTAAACATGCAGCTACCTGAATACCCGTGGTTTATTAATATGTAGGAATAGAAATACTTTTCACAAATTTAGTTCTTATTTTATGTTAGGGATTTGACTCCATTAAAGACTATTTAAGTTTTAGAATTGTTTATTGATCATAAGACACACAGAACATAAAAATACCACCTGACATACTAATAAGTTGTGATTTTAATGACCCATTTTGTTTTCTCATGAACTGCCTGAATTTGAGATGGTAATGGCAAATTTTCATTTTATCCAAGTAAATAATTTTAGACTTCCCACACTTAGTTCTACAGTGTCACTTTTTAGTTGTAGTTTTAGTTTATGAGCTAAAATGTAATTTAGCTCATTTTAATAGTTGTTGAGATTAAACAATTGGCACATGAAGATTCATTATGCTATGTGTTCTACTTTTGTGTGTGCTTGAAAATTTTCATAAAGTTAAAAATGCAATTTAAATCTGTTTTGTTAATTGCTTTTATTTTTTTAATTTTTTAAATTGTTTTTAAACCCAATTCTTTCAAGGGAGACATTAGGACTTTACTCAAAGATGAGTTTGATTGCAAAGGTAAGTGGCCTATAAGCTTTAAGACACTTCTCAAGTTTAAAAATTTTTTTGTTTAATGTTTTATTTTTGAGAAAGAGAAAGAGGCAGAGCATGAGCAGGGGAGAGGCAAAGAGAGAGGGTGACACAGAATCTAAAGCAGGCTTCAGGCTCTGAGCTGTCAGCACAGAGCCAGATGTGGGGCCTGAATTCACAAGCCATGAGATCATGACCTGAGCCAAAGTCGATGCTTACCAGACTGAGCCACCCAGGAGCCCTGACACTTTACAAGTTTTAAATTGTGAAAATGCCTTGTGAGTCAAAGATTATATATTTTTTTGTAATACAGTCATGAAAAGTCTTTCGATGGTTCATATAATCTATGTTTAGTTTCAAAGCAGATTTAAATAAAAAGTGTTCTGGACAGAATGGTACCTACTACCTTCCCCCACCTCCACCCAATTTTCAAATATATTACAAAAAATTTCACAGAAAGCTAAATATAATTCATGTTTTATTATTAAAAATGTTTCTTTTTCTGTTTTTCATGACTTTTTTTAGAGGGATGGGATGGAATAAGAAGAGGAAAGATCACCATCAGAAAGAAGTGCAATCTTTGTTCTACAAGGAAAGAGTCACCAAAGACACTGGGACATTTTCCATATTCCATAATACTAGCTGTTTGGAGAAAATCATGAGAAAGATCTTTCATAATCTTTCAGGGTTATTTCAGTAGCTGTAGTATTTAACCAAATTAGGAAGTAAGAAGATCAGATAAAATGTGAAAGGAATTAGCATATGTATTTAAAACACACAAATTAAAAAACATACACTTTTTAAAGCCCCCATTGGTGTTCCAAAATATTCAGGTCAATTTTAGTTTGGATTAGATTAATTTTAAAAAATTTGAAAGAAAAATAACAATATGTTAATGTTGCATTTAGTGGCTGTAAGTAGGGACCAACATTTGCCAGAACAGTAATTACTGGAGATAGAGGAAGGGAAACAACTTCATGGATAAAGCTCTTATTTCATCTTCTATTCCAGAAGCTTCCATGTTCTCTGATCTTTTCTCTAACCTATACCTTCTCCATCACCAATAGCAACCTTTTAGAAGGTCAGTGACAGTAAGGACTGTGATAGGCTTAAAGTAAAAAGTTTAAAAAAGGGTAGTATTTGACATTCTAAAATTTTTTCCTGAAAACAAGATTTAATTCCAGTGATGTTATAATATGTTAAGCCAAGAAGTTATCGAAACAAATTATTATACTTTTTATTGTATTGGGGTGCCTGGGTGGCTCAGTTACCTAAGCCTCTGGCTCTTTATTTCAGCTTAGGTCATGATCTCAAGGTCATGAGGTGGAGCCATGTGTCAGATTCTCTCTCTTTCCCTCTGCCTCTCCCCTGCCTATGCACACACACTCTCTCTCTCAAAAATAAAAGTAAAAATAAACCTTTTGTTTCCTTGCATATTAATCAGCATGAAGGAATATGCAATTCTCTCCCAGTTGTTTGTGTTTAACAGGCTCTTAATTCTGTATCATTATCAAGTTCATTATTTCAAATATAAGTGATTCATTAACTCATAGACATGAAAAAGTAAAAGGCTTTCAAGAACCTTTGTAGACAAGGAGGGCATGGCTGACCTAAATGTCTGTTCCAGATGACTGGCTGAACCAGGCTCCAGCCTTACTAAGTCTCTCTCCACAGAGTTCTAGTTCTAAACCCTTTCTACTGCACCACCGTAAGAATGTGAATCCTGGGCACCTGGGTGGAGTTTAGCATTTAACTCATGATTTTGACTCAGGTCATGGAAGCAAGCCCCACATCAGGCTCCACTTGGAGCCTGCTTAAGATTCTATTCTCTTCCTCTGCTCCTCTCCCCTGCTCACTCGCTCTCTCTCTGGAAGGAAGGAAGGAAGGAAGGAAGGAAGGAAGGAAGGAAGGAAGGAAGGAAGGAAGGAAGGAAAGAAAGAAAGAAAGAAAGAAAGAAAGAAAGAAAGAAAGAAAGAAAGAAGCAAGGAAGAAAGAAAGAAAGAAAGAAAGAAAAAGAAAGAAAGAAAAGAAAGAAAGTTAATCCTGAATCCTGATAACCTATATGGAAAAGTAATATGAAAGAGTAAACACAGTGGTTAGACACTCCAGCAAACACCATTATTGCTTGAGATGCAACCTCACTAATAACTTAAGATGCCAGGTACCACACTTGCTGGATAGAAAGGGCTTAGAAAATGTCAGGGGAGCTGAAATGTACCCATACCTAGACTGGCCCTCATCAGGAGGCAGTCCAGCATAAAAAGAAGGAATTAGATTAGAAGGTCTTTTCTCTCCTTACAGACTCCAACTTTTCCAGAAACACAATAAAACCACTTGCACATCATTAGAGAGAAAATGGGAGTTTTTCTAAAACATGTAAATATTTACTAAACACATACCAACTACTGTTCATCTATTTTTATAGTTTATCTATACTTTGTTCTAAGTCCTTATCTAAGGTAGGACACTGATATTCTAATCCCCATTTGTAGGATGTCAAACTGGGAAAGAGAAAAGTTGGTTCCTTTCAAAGTTATACAAACATATTTCAAACTATATTTAATAATATAAGTCCCCATCCCAAAAAGCATGCTGCATGACAATTACTGAACATATTATGATCCCTCAGCCAAATTGACAAATTCAATAGTACTTTTTTTTTTTTGGCAATGCTCCATGAATGAAGGTGTTTTGTCTGATTTGTTCCCTGCCCAGCAAATACAGGTTCTCAATAAGCATTTAATGAATAAATAAATTAGTTTTTGTCTGTTTTTTTTTTTTTTTTACAGCAGTGAACATCAAGCATCATAACTGTGTGGAAAACAGTAAATGTTATCTAGAAAATAGACAAAGGTTCAAATCAGAGCTTTCTAAGCAGGGAAGATTATTAACATGCTCACTTGAAACTTATTTTAAAAATAACTTAAAAGTATACAAATTTACAGTAAATCCTCCTAGAAAATTGCTGATATTCTTCAAAAACCCATGAAAGTACCATACCCCCACCTCCAATACACAAATGATTGATTTCAGTATAAAATGCCAGTTTCTAACCTTTAATCCTGCTATGAAGTGCTGCTTTTTGAAATGTGTTTCTGGTGCTCCTGCAAACTTCTTTGTAGGATGCTGACTAGCAAAACCTTCTAAGTCCATAAACTTTGCTTTTGGGGGAGCAAGACATAGATAACTTATTCAAAATAGTGCTTATTTTATTTTTTAAAATTTTTTTATGGTTTTTATTTATTTTTGAGAGACAGAGACAGTGCGAGCAGGGGAGAGTCAGAGATAGAAGGAGACACAGAATCTGAAGCAGACTCCAGGCTCTGAGCTAGCTGTCAGCCTGACATGGGGTTCGAACCCACAAACCATGAGATCATGACCTGAGCCGAAGCCGGACGCTTAACCGACTGACCCACCCAGGTGCCCCAAAACAGTGCTTATTTTAAGCCCCTGTGGTTCATATGCAATTATTCTACTGACCAGCAGTTAATTCTAGGTAATCCATTGATATTAACTGATCATCTGTCACTAGAGTAGATGTGAAATATACATTTCCTTTTCTTGGAAAATTATATTTTTAAAAAGCTTAATATTCAGATTAAACTTCCCTCTTCCCTTTTTCTTCTTTTTCCAAGTAAAAAGTCTCACAAAACTGCTAAAATGCATGAGTTATCAAAGGACACTTCTAACAATCTTGGCTGTATCTACAGGTTGGAACAGTAGTTTCATTTTGGTAGCCTTATACACTATTGAGTAGATTAGAGAGATGAGATAATGCACTAAAGATCTGAAGCGATCTGCTTTTAACTCCTCAAAAGGATAATACATAACTGAGGGCAATGAGTGGGTTGATTGATAGTTATTAGCCAAAGGGTAAGATAGTTGGACTTCACATAAAACTTCCATTTAAATTCAACAGCCCTTTGATGCAGGATTATTCTATGTACTCTTAATAATATGGTGAATTTCACTGTAGAATTCAGATTTGCATATACACAAAAAACTGTAACATACATGTTTACATGTATACAAAATATGCCATATTTTGTATGCTCTCATTCATTTTATGGATTCTAGTTCTCTGAAAAATCAGTGTGAAAAGATCTTTAAAAATTAATTTACAATTAATGTTCAAAACTACAAGATCCAGGAAATACAATGTCTTTGTTTTGCCTTAATGCTTATATTGGATAAAACAGCATTCTATCAGTGGTTTTCTAACTTGGCTTCTCCTCCATTCTCTCCACCTCCAGGATTTAAAAAAAATAATGGAAAGATTCAATAAGACATTGGGTGATTATTTTGTGGGATGCTATGAAGATTCCACTACTAAGAATTTATCTCAGGAAGACACTTAGCCAGATTTTCAAAATTATATGTTTAACAATAAACATTTCAGTTTTGTTTGGGATGGTTAAAGATTGGAAACAATGCTGTATCAGTTGGCTTGCTTTTTGGCTGTTAAGTTACACACAACTTGACTAAGGAGGCTTAAACAATAATAGTTTATTAGCTCCTAAGAATTCCTGAAAAAAGCAAAAAAAGACTTTAGCATTAACTCAGCAATTTAGGAATGTCATCAAAGATTCAGAATCTTAATCTTTATAGCTTATTATTCTTGGCATAGTTTTATTCTTAGGCTTTGTTCTTCATGGTTATATAAGAAAGCTCCGATAGCTCTAGGCATCCCACCTCACACAATCACATCGAATATTAGGGAGAGTAAAAGAAGGTCCAGAAATAAACCCATGCATATATGGCCAATTAATCTACAACAAAGGGGGCAAGAATATACAATGGGCGAAAAGATAGTCTCTCCAATAAATGTCATTGAGAAAAGTAGACGGCTACATGAAAAATAAAAGAAGAAAAAAGAAAATAAACTGGACTACTTTCTTACATACACAAAAATAAACTCACAATGGATTAAAGACATACATGAGACCTGAAACCAAAAAACATCTGAAACAATACATAGGCAGTAATCTCTTGGACATCAGTCTTAGCAACATAGCTATAGATAGGTCTCTTCAAGCAAGGGAAACAAAAGTAAAAATAAACTAATGGGGTACATCAAAATAAAAATCTTTTGCACAGTAAAGGAAACCACCAACAAAATGAAATAATAATCTACTAAATGGGAAAAGATATTAGCAAATGATATATATAATAAGGGGTTAATAATCAAAATACATAAAGAACTTACATAACTCAACACCAAAAAAATACATAAATAATCTGATTAAAATAGGCAGAGGTCCTGAATAAACATTTTTCCAAGAAAGATATACAAATGGCCAACAGACACATGAAAATATACTCAACACTACTAATCATCAGGGAAATGCTAATCAAAACAAGGAACTATCACCTCACACCAGTAGAATGAGTACTAGTATCAAAAAAACAAGAAATAACTGTTGGAGGGGATGTAGAGAAAAGAGAAGGAAGCCTTATGCACTGTTGGTGGGAATGCAAATTGGTGCAGCCACTATGGAAAACAGTATGGAGGTTCTTCAAAAAAAAAATGAAGATAGAAATACTTTATGATCTACTAATTCACTGAGTATTTACCCAAAGAAAACAAAAGCACTAATTCAAAAAGACGTTCACTGCAACATTATTACAGTAGCCAAGACATGGAAGTGACCTAAGTGTCCATTGATATGTGAACAAAGAAGATTGTGTGTGTGTCTGTGTGTGTGTGTGTGCACATGCATGTGTGTACATGAACACACATGTAATGAACTATAACTCAGCCATAAAAAAAATGAAATCAAGGTACCTGGTGGCTCAGTCGGTTAAGCATCCCATGACAGCTCAGGTCATGATCTCGTGGTTCGTGAATTCAAGCCCTGCATTGGGTTGTCTGCTATCAGGAGGGAGCCTGCTTCAGATCCTCTAACTCCCTCTCTCTTCCCCTGCCTCCCCTCAAAAATAAATAAACATTAAAAAAAAAAAACCCAATTGAATACTTCCTGCCATTTGCAACAACATGGATGGACCTAGAGGGCATTAAGTAAGTGAAGTCAGTCAAACAGAAAGACAAATACCATGTGACTTCACTTATATGTGGAACCTAAAACACAAAGCAAACAAAAACAAAAAGAGGCTCATAAATATAGAGAACATACTAGGTTGCCAGGGGAGAGGCAAGATTAAGAGGTATACACTTCCAGTTATAAAATAAGTCAGTCACAGAAATGAAAAGTACAGCCTAGGAAATAGAGTCAATAATATTGTATGGTGACAGATGGTAACTACACTTAACATGGTGAGCACCAAATAATGTATAGAATTCTTGAATCACTATGTTGGCCCCTGAAACTACTATATTTCAATAATAATTTTTTATGTAGGGAATAGATTTCTCTAAGGATATCTATTTTATGCCTAGAGAGAAAATCTATTCCAGAAACTTTATTTAGCCTCTTACCAAGGTTTGGGCCCTGTGCCCTATGCCTTAGCTGAAAGAGAAACTAAGAAACTGAATAACTGGCATTTCCAGCCTGTATCATGAGAGGTAGTATTTGCTAACAAGGAGAGAGAGGCTACTGCATTGGCAACCAGTTGGGCCTGCCAGAAACCTCAATGTCTAAAAATAGAATGTCCATATGGAATAATCCTGTGCTGCTGTTATAAATGATAATACAGGTAAGATTACAGGAGGGAAAAAACCAAGGTGTAAAAAATTTGAAGTACACTGAGGACATACCAAGAGGTAAACCATGGTTATCCCTTTGTGATAGGATTAGAGGGGTATTTTCAGCTTCTTTGTATTTTTATGTTATTTAAATATTTAAATTAACATAAATTGCTTTTATAATAAATGTTTTTAGTTTTCAAAAATGATATAATTGAAAGAGAAAAATTATTTCTTATCAAAATATTAATGTTCTTTGGCTCAGGTTGGAAACAGAAAATTGAGCAGTTAAAAAATGAATAAGACATTTTAATCCAAATTTATTTTGTATTACTGTCATAAAGAAGTAAAAAAAAACAAAGCAGAAATCAGGCAAAATGGTCATTGGAAGACTTTAAAACTGGAAAAATAAAAATATTTTGTTAAGAGATGATAATACAACCAAAAGCATCAAAGAAAGGGATGTTGCAACTTAATATATTGGAAGCATTGCTCTATGGATTTCTCCTCTTAGGAGAAAGCCTTTCACTTTTGCCAAGATCAGCTTTGTCCAGGCCACAAAAATTAAAATAGTCTAAGGGAAGAAGAAAAATGCTCCTATTTTGGAGAAAGTAATTCAGTTTTAACAGTGTGCTAATATCTGCCAATATTTTAATATTTGGCTAAAACAAACGTCTAACAGTTTTTTTGGTTCTTTGAACATTTTAAATCATTTTAATTATGTAAGTTTTATAAATAAATTACTTCTAAATGCAAAAACTTCAAACCACCAAGAATAAAAGTAAAAACTGAAATTCCTGTTTTCATTGCCTCCAATTGTAAGGACAGGTCTGAATCAATCTGACTCTGACCTTGGAGGCCTAAGCATCAGCTTCTCAGACCACCCTTGTAACCCCCAATCAGGAAAGACCTGCTAACACCTTTAACATTTCTAAGGGCGGGCCTAAAGATGGAGGTTAAGTCACGCCCTACGTGAGGGTCCTGGGCCACTCTGTAATTGGTTAAAGTTACTGTCGATGATGTGATGCTATAATGATTGGACCCCTGTACCTGTGTCACAATTTCCTGTAACTCCCCTTCCCAAACTCATAAAAGGCCCTGCCCTGCTCCACGTGGATCCAGTAAGTCTGTGAGCCCGAGTTTAGGCTGGCCGGGCCTAAATTCGTAATAAAGCCCTTTGCTTTTGCATGTGTGATTCAGTCTCCCTGGCGGTCTCTGGTTTTTGGGGGCGATATTAAAATCTGGGTACAACACAATAATCCGTGGCTTTTTTCTCTCCAAAGAAATAACCACTGTAAATTTAGGATTTATCTCTTTATATATTCTGTATATATTCAGATTTTTTAAAACCTCAATTAAATCATACTATACATGTTTTTGTGCCATGAGCTTTTTTAAACATGACAATATGTCTTGTGTATATCTTTATTTAATTACATATAGATCTCACAATTTTTTCATCAGCTACTAAATCTAAAAACCCTTCTGATGACATTTAGATCGTTTCTAATACTTTGCTTTTATATATAAAACATGCTGCACTGAACATTTTGTACACCCACTTCTGTTCACTTGGGTGGGTTGTTTAGTAGTATCAATTCCTAGCATGAAATTGCTAACTTTAAATGTATATACATTTTAAAATTTAATAGATAGTGACATACTGCCCTCCACAAAAGCTGTACCAATTTCACACTCTAGCCAGCAGGGTTTGAAAATGTCTGCTCTTTCCATTTCCAGCAGCACTGATCATCAACATATGTAGGGGAATATCATTGTTACATTGTTTTAATTCATATTTCTGTAATAGAATGATTTCTTTCATGTGTTTACTCAAATAAACATTTATATTAATAGCAATACCTTGGATTCATATTGGGCTATTATTTGCCGAGAAAACCATGAGTGTATCCTTAATTATATTAGCAATATTCATCTTTATAGAAATATATGTTTTTAGCTATTTTATATTTTTTATTTATAAAATATTTACATATTAATGGCAGTAATTTTAAAATGAGTTCATAAAGAACAAGGCAAACATCACATATAATTCTACCAACTTTAGATAATAGGCTATCCATATTCTGATACACAATTTTATATGTATTAACACAATGTATTATATAAAATAGCTACATTATATGTATATCTGTATTGAAGACATTTGCTTTTAAAATTAAGATTGTACTATATATTTCATATCCTTTGTTTCATACAGTGTATGTAAATACTGTATTATGTTTTTATAATAATTAGTCTTCAAATTATGGCTATCATGTGGTATCATAAATTTATTAGCCTGACCACTGTTTTGTGTTGAATTTATAAATTATTTAATTTTTTAAATTTAAAATAAGATTTGTTAATTATCCTTAGAGGTAAAATTTGATATTCCTCTCTATTTCCCTCATATATGTTACTATAAGTAAAATTATTGGTTCAAAGAGTATAAACATTTTTAAGTCTGGGGACTATGTGTATATGTGTCCAGGTTTTAATAATTTATACTTCCACTAGTGATGTTTCACAGTGCTTATATTTATATATCCTTGAAATAATAGGTATGAAACATTTTAATCTTTTATAATTTAATAGAGTAAAATTTCATTATTTAATTGGCATTCCTATAACTACAACTGATATTGGACATTTTATCACATTTTTGTGATATAATTCATTTGTATATATTCATTTGTATATATTCTTCATTGAAATCCCTAACCATATTCTCTTGTCCATTTTTCAATTAAGTTGTCTTTCTTTTCATACTGATTCATTAAATCTTTACATAATAGAGACACTGATATTTGTTTCTAGTTTCTTTTATTTTTTAACCTTTACTCCTTATATAAATCTGCCATACATATAAGGTACAAATTTAACTTAAGCAAAAACTATGTGACAATATAAATGGAAAACAAATATTGGGAAAAATGGCTTAGTTTAGAAATCTTGAAATATACTTGGACATTGTTCATGTTTCTAATATGCATTCTACCGTGACATTTTCAAGTTATTATAAACAACCATCAATAGCCAAAAATGTACAAAATTCCCTTTTTGGGTTTCCCAGAAACAAGTTACTTTAGCATTAGTAGGCTCTTTAAGATAGCTGTCAATGTCTTAATTAAATATACAAGTATATATTCTCTCAAGCCTAACGTTTAAGTTTTAGAGTAAGATAAAGGAAATTCAAATGATGTTTTGTGAACTTTAGCAAAATATTCAACTTCTCTGTGCTTCCTTTTCCTCAATTATAATAATACAGATGAATAATAATACTACCTATCTTATAGGGTTTTAAAAAATAATTAAAATAATGTAATTTATGTAAAGCACATAACATTCCAAAAAGTTGGAACAAAATTGTTACTACATAGATCATAATAATGACTATTTTGCAATTACTTTCATTACTTACAAAGGAATTTTTCTACCATTAAATTCTATAACAAACAAAAAGCAGTTTTACATAAAGTCTAGCTTCTTTGGGAAACTCATAGAAGTCATTTAATGTCCAATGAAAGCTTGCAATGTATTAGTCTTTCAAGAAAGCTTGAGCATCTTTGAAGTGTTGGTGACTCAGATTGATGTGTCCCTTCCTCTTTGGTGTTCACTCTGAGCCCTTGGACAATTGAAACAAAAACGACACGGCCTGAGGGCATTCTTTTCCACAATGGCGCTTCCACAGATTTGACCCAGGCCATGCATATGGCTCACAGTAGGCGGATTTTATTCAAATGAATGAGATTGTTCTATGTTTAATTCATGATGCCAGGATTTAAAAGCACACTCATGGAACAGATCAAAACGTAACTCAGTGGGTATCATATTTTTATAAACTAAAGGCCACCCCTTATATAGTTACATAGTAGTTGATCTATAAAATACCAAAATGAATAGTTTTTAAAAATCCTCATATTTAGAGCCATATATGAATACCAAAGATTAATGAACTGCTTTTGAATTTCTACCACTACTTTGTAACTTTAGTTTCTGTTCAAAACTGACAGAGCTTCATGCACAATTTAAAAGCCTGTTTCCAGAAGAAAGAAGATGGAAACATCATGCTTGAGCATCCCAAGAATCCAGCAGCCTACCTAGAGCTTCAAGTGCTCTAGTCCTCAGCCCACTACATGGGAAAAGGTAGTTAGCTCTAAGACGGGAAAGAAAACAACATGAAAGTCTTCTCACAAAAACACATCTGAGAAAGCTCAAATGAGTGAATAATAGAAAACAGCCAACACTCTGCTTGGGGTTGATCACTTGGTTTGTTTTTCTTTCCTCTCCCTCCTACTGCCTGCCTTTTGGTCATTTCTTTGCTCCTTGGGACCTCTAAGAGAGGGGGTGTGTGTAGGGTCAGACAGGGGAAGAGAGAAGATCATCAGTCAATTTTGTATCTTGCTAGTCACTCTAGAGAAAGGTTAGGTTAAAAGAGAAGAAGACAATGAGGATTAGGGATTATCTGTAACTTTCAAAGACCATTGTTACTCCATTATTATTATGAAAATACAGCAGTGGATTGCAGGCTCACTCTATTTATTCATGCACATGATGAACAGTAAGCATTTGGTAAGCATTCCCATATAGTCCAGCACTCACAGCCCTGGAAGTAAGAGTAATGTACAAAAATATTATTTTCTTAATAACAACAAAAAAACCCAGTAACTTGGGGCAGAATCAGTTAGGGAAAGCCAAAGTCCAGCTGTTTTCAGGATTTATCCAATATTAGTAACATTGCAGTTCTGGAATAACAATATAAACGTTCATTCAGAAGTGTTTTTCCATTTAATTCTCTAACTTCTAAATGTTTGCTAGTTTGTCATATGTTTCTAGTTTGTGTACATTGAATATTTTAAAACTGTCATCTTGCAAGAGCTGTTTGATGTTCAAAAGCCTTCTTTGTTGTTGTTAGAAAGCAGAAATCATGATTTGTAGAGAGAAATTTTACAAATTTGAAAAGATTTTGTTTTAGCTTTTGTTTCACTTCATTTCCTTGATGTCTTTTAGAGAACAAATGTATTCCTCTGTCTGATACCAGAAAGATTCTTCATGTTGAAAATAGAAAAACAGAGCAGGAGATAGGGTTGGGGGTGAGGGCTCTGCTGTCTTTATGAACAGCTACTGTTCAAAATCAACTCCTCCAACTCCTTGAAAACACAGCTTCAGCAATGAAAGATGTTTAAATAGTGATAATGGATTGCAAATAAAGAACTCTTATCTTGGAATTTTGAAGTAGACACCAGGAAGCAGTGCAAATTTAGTTTAAGGCTTACCCTCAAAGCTGAACTTTCATCTTTTATATGTCAGTCTGTGCTTATGTGTTTCAGATATACATGATGGAGCTTTAGAAGCTGGTTAACCACATATAAAACTAAAACATAGCATTTTATATAGAAACGAGACATTTGAAGTAAGATTATCTTTCTTTTTTAATTTCCCAGGAGCTCAGTGTCAGGTGAATGAGCAAATATGTGAGAGTAACACATACATTTATCGTGAATACTAAAATAAATCTTACCCCATCCATTAATTCCTTCATCCACTCATGGTTCATTCATTTCTTCACTCATTGTTATTCCACTATCAGTAGCTGCTCCTCAAATTTGTAAAGAATAAGTATGATCATAGATAAAACTCATTTTTATTATAATTTACAAAACTCCTCTAATTAACCCAAAGACAGCTAATAATAGAAAATCGAATGGCTTCGGAAGTGGCAAGAAAGATTCTAACATGAGTAAAAGAAGAGTTTCTTTAAATAGAACAGTGGGGGATGGCTGAAATAGGTGATGGAATTAAGGAGTGTATTTGTCATGATGGGCACTCGGTGCTGTATAAAATTGCTGAATCTCTATATTACACGCCTGAAAGTATGTTACCTTTACTGAAATTAAAATATGCATACATACATACATACATACAATACATACATACATACCTTAAAAAAATAAAGAGCCCCAGGTTTTCCTGTTACTAAACTAGTGGCCAATGTTTTCATTTCTGATTGATATATCATCTCACTTTTCTACAAAAAAAATCACTCTCATGGAGTTCTGAACATTTTTCACAGTCAGATTTTGTTATTGCAGTTCATCTGTTCAGATTGGATTCCCAGGATGTAGCATCCTACCAACTTTGCCAATAGGACTCTGACCAGTTCGTCCTAGATACCATCCTCTAGGCTCCTTGGTCCCCTACCCTGGCTCAGAGGCTCTGTCCTGGTTTGCTAAGGCCCTCCTGTTCCCGTCTACACCCAGTTCAGTGCAGCATGACAGCAATCTGGCATTTTCCTTCCTTGAAATGGTTTTCCTCCATCAAGAGTTTCTGATTCTCTTAGTGCTCTACTTTTACTCTTTCGTGGGAGAACTCTCGTAACACATCAGCAGGGCCAATAAGATTATAATATTTCTTCCTGCTAGTATCTTTGCAATTCAACTAGGGTCATTTTTCATACCAGAAATGCCTTCTTTTGAAGACTTTTATAATGTCTACATCCCTCCACACCCTATTTATTTCCTTCTAAACTTTCAGAAGCCCCACTTATAATTGTTATACTTATTTTAACTTTCTTTATTGTTTAACTAGACTTTGGGCCTCATGAAAAGTGGAACATATTGATTATATTTACTTTTGGATCCACTGCATTTTGCGTAGTACCCAGCATGAAATAACTACTAAATATATATGTGCTAAATAAATTTGTTTATTCATCCATCCATCCATCCATCCATCCGTCCGTCCATCCAAGAATTATTGAGCCAGATGCTGTGCTAGGTAATGGAGAAGTTATGACAGACTCAGGGGAAAATAATTAGAGCCAAGTGGGCCTCTTTATGCCCTTCCAATCACACTTCAGTAGCAGCTACTTACACCACTTGTGCAGGCCAGTCCTGGATAAAGGTTAGAGGGGTGAAGCACAAGCAAGGACAGAGCTCACAAATCATTGGTTCCTGACACTTGCAACAACTTTGAAAGCCTTTAAAACTGTTACCTTCAATTTCAAGGCTCTAGTATTCACCCTAAGAAGACTTTTGACACACTAACCCCATAACTTCCTCCCCCATCTGACTCACAGCAATTGGCAGATCTCAGGACTGATGGTCTAGAAATAGGGGAGAAAGTCCCTAGGTCAAGATCCTAAGACTCTGGAATTGAATTCCCTCCCTTCCAAGCTCGGCAATCTTCTATACAAGGCAACATGCCAAAAGAGTCTCTTTTACTCCTGCAGCCCACAAGTGACAAAGGAATATCCCAGGTTTAACCATTGTCTGAAGTGCTCTTTCCCTTACTCTGCAACTGGGCTATAATTGTAATTGCTGGAAAGTGTCCTGTCTAAAAATTAGGTGCTAATTTCAACCACAGAAATAGCCAGAAAAAGGAAACTGTGAAAAAAGAGATATGTTTGCACTCATAAGTCTAACAGGAGAAACATAATGGAGGACCATGGGGAGGGGAAGGGGGAAAGAGAATTGGGAAAGAGAGGGTCGTAAAACCAGAGAGACTACTGAATACTGAAAAGGAACCAAGAGTTGAAGGCAGAGGGGGAGGGGGAAGGGAGGTGGTGGTAATGGAGGAGGGTACTTGTGGGGAAGAGCACTGGGTGTTATTTGGAAATCAATTTGACAACAAACTATTAAATTAAAAAATAATAATTCTCATTTAGATCTTTTGTACACCTTCACAACTATTCTCATTTTAGAAATACATTGAGAGAAACAAAACTATTTCTTTTTTTAAAATTTTTAATGTGTATTTATACTTGAGAGAGAGAGAGAAAAAAAGAAAGAAAACACAAGTGGGGGAGGGGCAGAGAGAGGGGAAGCTATAAAATCTGAAGCAGGTTCCAGGCTCTGAGCTGTCAGCACAGAGCCTGACGCAGGGCTTGAACTCATGAACCATGAGACCATGACCTGAGCCAAAGTCAGACATTTAACTGACTGAGCCACCCAGAAGCCCCAAAACTAAACTGTTTCAATAGATTTGAATGAAGTTACAGAATATAAAATTGGTAAATAAGGCTTAAGAACCCCCAAATCCTGAAGTCTTGATTCAACTACACACCAAATATTTAAAGATCTACTTTATAACATGCATAATACAAAAAAACTCACATAACTCTACCATTTGTTTTTGTCCAAAGAGAAAATGGCTACACATGCCTGTCAGTGGCAAAAAGAAAGGAGGCTAGTTTATAGGTTTCAAAGTCTTTTAAAAAATGGCTTACAGGTGGAGTTTTGATTCCTATGTTGTCTCCAAGCTATTTCAAGTACTGCCATATAATTTTCAAAAGTCATAAAAACCAACTAAATGTAAGTAATATTAATATGGAACAAACATTTTTTGGTACACATTCATTCTAAATTCAACAAACATCTCTTTAGTTTCTTATGTATAATCTCATCCAAATATCATTCAATAAACTGACAGACTTTTAAAAATATGTACTACACATATTCAGTACAAAATATATAAAACTATGTAAGTATAAAGTATGTAAAAATACAAAACTAAAATTTTAAACTATGTAGATAATTTGAATGTAGGTATGCATGTAAAAGAAAATCTTACAGTTAAGATTGGAACAAGTTTTTGGATGAAAACCAAAGTACAATGGAATAAGACTGGATTCTTACTGATTAATAAAGAAATACATACCAATTTATATAGGTTATGATGCTTTTAATGGCTGTTTTAAAATAATCCAGCTCAAAGTGGTATAAGCAATTAGGAAATGCATTGGTTCAAATGACTGAAATTTCAAAGCCAAAACTAGCTTCAAAATTACTAGATTACAACTACATGGATATGTAATCAAGAACCCACGATCATTTTCTCTCTTCTTTCTAACATCTACAATTAGATTTCATCCTAAAGCTAGTTTCCTGACGGTAAGCGGGAGCTACGTGCTTCTTTGTGTATGTTAGACTGGTTTCCTCACCTTGACATTATTGACACTAATGGCATTTTGGACCAAATAATTCTTGTACTGTCCTGCACCTTGTAGGATGCTTAGCATCATCCTTGGCCTTTACCCACTAGATGCCAGTAGTATCCCCCAAGCTGTAACCATGAACAATATCTCCAGACATGGTCAAACATGGCCTGGGAGGCAAAATCATCCACAGTTGAGAATCACTGATATAAAAGAAAGACCCGTCAGGCAAATATGGGGAAAATTTCTCAGAAGCCCTTGGGAAATATTGTCTCAGACTAAACTGACTTAAATTGTATGGCCATATCTAAGCCAATCATGAAGAAGATCAGAAATACTTTCATTAGAATTATATTTCAATAAAACTGGGAGGGGGCGAGAAACAAAAAAGAAATACTCTGATCAGAACTAATTAGGTCAAATTCTTAGTAACAGAAAAGGGGTCAACTTCCCTTCAAATATGAGGACTATGTAAGGGAAAGTGGATTCCTGAACAAAACTGGAGTTCTATCAGGAAGAAACAAAGGATTCAGAGCAGGCGACCAACAACATTCACAAAACAGTTCCTCAGAACAAATAAGATTGACTCTGAAATGTATACATAAAAGATACTACTCAGGTAAATCTTCATAGAGGAAAAACTGAGAATTGTGGTGAATTCATTTACTTAAATTTTCACTGAGTCTATTTCACATGCTAGGCAACTAGGTGCTAGAGACAAGGAGATAAACGAGATGGACTCCTTGCCTTCATGGAACTCATAGAAGGCACACTTAAAAGAGGTCTCATGGTAACCATATGCCACAAGATTATAACCTCACCCTGCCTAAGAATAAAGGAGGACCCTCTGTGAGGTTTGCCTGCTAAGTTCACTCTCTATTCCCAGCACATGGAAAAGTAGATAGCACGTTCTTATAAATATTTATTGAATGAAGGAATGAATGAATATGAAAACATTAAGTTCCTACTATGCATCAGACACTGTTCTAGGTTTTATAAATGAAGCCGTAAGCAAATTAGTGAGAAGAAAGAGGCTGCAGTCAAATAAATAGATGTGACAATAAATAAAACAAGCTTGGCTGGTGACATAACTAAGAACATAAGTATTTTTCTGATTTGCTCTTTTCTTTATATGGTTGAAGAAGGATGACACCCCATATGTGTGTCAGGAGTATTCCATTTACTCCTAGGTAATTCAGCCGATGGTGAGTTTAAGTTGCAAATACAGTTTTAACCCAGAAACTGAGTGACCAGTTCAAGGTAATTACTAAAACTTTAAATCTGACTTAACATTAAGTCTTCTCTGCCTCCCTTGGAACAACTTCAGGCTGAAGGCAAAGTCCTGATCCCTTTGCTCTCCTGATCTCCCATCCTCCAATCCTTTATAGCTGTTTTGTTGCAGACTCAGGTAAAAGTAAAAACTACCAAAGCCAAGAAATCAGGGTCCTTGGAACACTACTGGGACTAGAGTGAAATGAGTAAGCTACTTGCCTCAGGCACAAAATTTAACCAAAAACTCAGGAATCAAGATAAATAACAATTAATGAAATATTAGATATTAATTATAACATTCATATTAAATATTATGCTAATATTAATGTGACCTTATTTTAATAAAATATTTTTAACCCCAAAATAATTTTTAAATATCCACAATGAACAAAATATCAAAATTTTAAGTAAAGACAGGATTGATGACGGTGTCTAGGTGGGCCATACTGGAGTCTGTGGTAAAAGGAAAATTATCAGTAACACTAAGTCAGGGCAGTGAATCTTGTGAACGCTGGATAGATTTCAGACATACCTTGTAGGAAGAATGGAAATGATTGGTGATTGACTACATGTGACAAGATGAACAGTTACTCCAATTATTGGGAAAGGAACACAGGAAGATAAGCAGGTTTGGTAGTGAACGTTAATTCAGAAAAAATAATGGCCAAATTGAAATTATGGCACTAGAAAATGTTTCATCTGATCATGATGTCCAAAACAGCCTTAAAACATGAGTGTAGAGTTCATGATAATATCCTTAAAAGCATTAATTGCTCTCTCAGTAACCCTTAATAGACCCTAAAGGGAGAATATTCAATGGAGGCAATTCTCTGAGGTCTGTTGGAAAGAAATAAGTGGGGTCCCCAAAACAATGGAATCCAATTACAAAGCTTCTGTAAGTCCATCTGATTCAGTCTAAAAAGCAGATTAAAATTCAGATTAAAAAATAGACTAACGAAAGAAAGAAATGGACGACATGTCCTTACAATTATTTTCCATTCACACTGTTCATTCAATCAACCTTTTGATGAAAATCAAACAGAAGACAGGTTGAGGTTACCAACTTTGGAAGAAGCTGAGAATTCAGGCATTTGTGTTGCAATTAAGGGCAGATAAAAATCAACTGACAAAACAGTTTTTTTTGTTTCTGTTTTTATTTTTTAACATTACAGGAGTTTAACTAAATCTTTTGCCAAGGCTCTCCTACGAATAGGTAGTGAGATAGCCATGGCTGGGATACATTTTGCTGCAAAATTTTTAAATAAGATTTCTCTCTCATGACTAAAGAAAAATCTCAATACTCTAACATCATAATACCTTGTTATAAACAATGCTAATAAGAACACGGCCTTTAGGTGAGTGAGATACAATATGTGGTAAAGTACTAAGTGAATTTACCAAATATATAGACAAGACATATGATAATAGATTGAATTTATGGAAATTGTGTAAAGAATTCTGTTTTACAGAACTTAATCTGAAGCCATTCTATCAAATAACTGTTAGGTAACAGAAGCAGCCACTCACAGATCATAGTTCTAGTAAATTACAACAAAAAATCAGGCATAAAACATGAATTAGGATATATTGGGGAAGAGATATATATTTTAAAATGTGATAAAATCAACATTTTAAAACAGTTTCAGAGGTGATTTGAAATTTGATTTTTCATTTTTCCATTTTTATAGATTACATAAATTAATTTACAAACTTACTTTGATGTGTAATGTGATATCACAGAGACAAAAATAATTGATAATTTTATCAAAAGGTAAACTTGACCATGGTTTCTATAAATTCTCATAACTGGAAGCTGTGACTAACAATTTTTAGTTCTCTGCTCTACATCTCTAGGGATATAAAGTCTTAAAGTAGTTAAAACTGTCAAGTAAAAACCTCTTTAAGTATTTTAATTGGTCCTATCAGCATTTGTTGTTTCACTATAGATCTTAATCAACCATACACATTAATTAATGAACCACAGAATTCACTGATGAATTATTTCTTTGGAAAGTTACTGTTTTGCTTAGATTTCATGTACCTGAATTAAAGGCAATTTTCCAAAAGAACCACTAGCTTTTTTGAACAATTTTCTTTGTTAATCTCTGTGTCAAAATGTTTTTGATTATCTTCTCAATTTAAATATTTTCAGTCTATGAATAATAAATGATATGTGAGGCAATTAGAACTGATTTTTATTGATTCAAAAGCAATTTATTTCCCAGAAAATCTATAAAATATATATTGGAAGGGCACTTTAAGAATGGAAAATTTTCAACTCATAAATATATATAACTAAGATGAAGTATTGATTATCACAGGATTGTAGCAAACATTTGAACTTGAAAAATTTAACACAATCAGGTAAAAATTACAGAAAGATATTAGCATTTAAGAAAACATTCAACTCAAGCATCAACACTCTCCTGCAAAGCAGAATGTTCTAGAAACCTCTTTTTGTGAACAGGAAACTAAAAAAACAAAATCCGCATTATCTTAGGTATTCTGGCCAGTGAAGTAAGATGGGAAATAGAAATAAGAAGTAGAACTCTTGAATGAGGGAGATAAAATTATTGTTTGCAAACTGTTCAGAAATTCATTAATTCACTATCTTATTTTGATAGTTCCAGGCATTGTTCTAGGTGCTGGGAATACAATGATAAATCAAACAGATAAGTTCTAAGATCCTTCCATCTTTAAGTTTCTCTATTCAATGATTTATTATTAGGTCTCCACTAAATGCCATACTGCTCTCAAGGACCTCCGCATGATTAAAGATAACAGAGACCAAAAATAATAGGGGCATAAACAACACAGAACGTTATTTGTCTTGCACATAAAAGTCCAGACACATTTGCTTAGGTCTGTAAGTGAAACTCTACTCAACAAAGTCCTAAGAACCCAGATTGTTTCTAGTTTACTGCTGGTCATCCCCATCAATAACTTTCTTTTTTCATGGTCCTAGAACTCGAGCTATCACATAAATTTCAAGGAGTAACATAGAGGAAGAAGGGAAGAAAAAACATAAAGCACAAGTCTACAGTCTTTAAAAAAAATTCCCCAAAGTAGCCATACCATGTTTCTTACAACCTTCCCATTCATCATAATTTAGCTATATGCCTTTGCTTATCTGAAAAAGAGACTAGAAAATGTAATTTTTTCCTTTGTTTTGTATTTCTTTATAGAGCATCTAGAAATCCAAAAAGAAAATTGAGGATTATAATTCAGAAAAGTGGGTTACTAGGGCAGAAAACTAGAATCTCATTCAAATAAGGTAATCATAAAATCATCTTAACATCAAGCTGTGAGATGGAGTACAATGCTTCCCACCCCCTAATACAATTGCAAATATAATGTAAACCTCTAATGTTTTGGGCTACCCTATTTGTCTGCTAACGGAAGAGAAGTCTATGAATAGCTATTGGATATGAGAGGAGATTTGAAAAAAGAAAAGAGTATAACGTCATCTTCCACAGAGCTGTCATTCTTTAAATTTTGTCAAACTGGCTACAGTTAGTATTATAAACTTCTTTGAACACCCTAAGTAGGTAATCATAGAATGCAGGCCTAAAATATACTGCTTATAACTTCTGAGTGGTTGCTGAACTAGATGGTTGTCAAATCTAGTTTCCCCACCTTCATAAGGAATGTGGGTTGCATCATTCTAAACTGGCATGACTTAAAGACATCTTGTACAAAAGAACTGATACTAAAATGAGTCGCTTGTCTGTGATTCTGTTTACCATGATTATATGGTAAAGTGGATATGGATGTGTGCTAGAGAAGAGATTATATCTAAGTGAAATGGTTTTCTCAGAAAGTAAAACTTTAGAACAAGACTATTCATTTTGAAGGATCTGGAATGAAAGAACCCAATAACTTCTAACACTATCTAGGCTTGTGTTTAGAATCAACTAAGATTTCTTTTAATGACATTCCAGCCTGAGTGCAAACCATTGATAATTTTATAAAATGAAACTGAAACCTTTCAAAGACCATACTCAAGTTTCCCATCATAGAGTTTTGTATATCAGATCTAGTGTGTGAGTTTATTAAGGTATTTTCCATTGCCAGAAGAGGTTTACTTTACCCACTAAAACCCCACTCAAATGGGTATCAAATGTCTGGTGTGTCCTGTCACAGGATATAATTTAAGTCTGAAAATGTCCATGATTAGCTTTAAGCAGAAAGTTAAAATCTTTCTCAATGAAAGCAATAGAGTATATCACTGATAAAGTGAAGGTGATCCAGTAAAGGGTCATGACTTAGCCCTTTCTGAGCAATGGAGAAAGAACAAAACACACACACACACACACACACACACACACACACACACACACACCTTGTCTGCTCCCATGTTATGTAGCATCAATAATCCAACCTGTTTTAATTTTAACACAACAAATCCCTTTCAAGCTTTGAAGGGAACCCTTCCATATACACAGTACTAAGTGGCCATGGTGGGCTCTTCCATCCAGTGTAATCATGATAGAGCTATTTAACAATTATGTGCAACCATGTACTAACTACTGAGGGAGACAAAATAAATGAGTAACATATAATCCTTATTTTCAAAGAGCTAACAGTTCAGGAGGGCAAGGAGTATAAATAGAAAATATAAGAATTCTGACTCAAAATCCCTATTACCAATGTAACAATAAAAAGGTAAATGAAGGAAATATTACATTTTAGAAGAAATAAGAAAACTCATAAGATGAAGGTGGCCTTTGAAAAATATCTTGAAAACTAGGTAGACACAGTAAGAAAGGTTTTAGGGAGGTGCTGTGAGCTGGGGAACTGAGGGTTCAATTTAAGATATACTAAGTTGTCAGGCTTCCAGGATGGCTCCATCAGTTGAGTGTCCACTCTTGGTTTCAGCTCCGGTCATGACCTCGCAGTTTTGTGAGTTCGAGCCCCACATCTGGCTCCAGGCTGACAGCCTGAACTGCTTGGGATTCTCTGTTTCCCCCCTCCCTCTCTGCCCTTCCCCCACTTGAGCTGTCTTGATTTCTCTCAAAATAAGTAAGTAAACTTAAAAATTTTATAAAAAAATAAAAAGATATACACTAAGTTGTCAGTTGCTTGGCACATTCAGTAAGAGTAGGAGCATAGTGAACTAAGGATGGATGGATGAGTAGTCCCCTACATTTGAAGGCACTGATGAGGTTGTTAGAAAAGCTACTTAATTTATAATCATGAGGTAGCCATTATAGATTTTTACGAAGAGGAAGTCATGACAGATCTGGACTTTTGGGAGAATAATCTGTCATCAGGGCATAAGGCAATATGGATAGAAAGGATTCAAAGGCCATTGCCATTAATCACATGCTACAACACCTGGAACATCCTGGTTATTTATGTAGAACTCAGCCAGGTAAGAAAAAGGCAGTATTCACCTTTGCCAAATCTCTTATCTTTGGAAAGATGGCTTCCAAGCTCGGTATTTAATTCAAGTTTTCTTCATACAGAAATCTCTCTAGATAAATCTTTCCTAACTCCTATTATTTCTGCTCCTGGGAGGAGAGTTTAGTATCTGTCCACATTTAAATATTACATTTCCTAGGAGCAACTAAGGTAAAGGTGGCTGTTGGCAGTGAGAGTGCATCTTATCTCATCAAAAAAAAAATGCTGTGAATTCATTCAGGGGAATCAAGTCTGACCAGAAAATATCTGAAAGGCATGTTATTTTCTCTATAAAACAAAAAGAGGGAAGTTATGAGATGAAGCAGAAATATTCTGCAACTGTAAGTTTGATCAGGTGGTTTCAATCCCAAACTACTTAAACACAGCTATTTAAACAACAGCAGCATTTTAAAATTATGCAATTCTATAGTGAAAAAGGAGGGCCTTAGCGGGGACAGAGTTTTCCCTTGAGTCTTGTAAAAATGATAAATACATCAAGAAGGTGAATAAAATTGTTCTGTGTCTGCAAATTGGCACCGAAGTGTTTACCTTCTGTAAGGTTATGACCTCAGATCATTTACTAGAAATTGCAACTTCACAGCATCTTCAAGAAACTGAAACACCATAATGTGTTTTTCCTTTAAAAACAAAAATATTTTATTTTTGAGTAATCTCCACAGCCAACAATAGGGCTCAAACTTAAAACTCTGATATCAAGAGTCAACACACTCTACAGACCAAGCCAGCCAGGCACCCCTGTACTTTTCCTTTTTTATGTGAGATGTGTATAAAGCAGATATTTGTTTTGGATGTACGAAGGAAGGCTTAATTATTTTTTAAGTCAGAGAACACAAAGCAAAATTTGCAGCAAGGATTATTAAATCAAATCTGATGGAGATAGCAATTTATCTTATCTTCTCTAGACACCCCCTCTTCCAAAATTTTATTACTTTCCATGACAACTGTACTTAGCTGAGCATAACATAAAGTTTTCAAGCTAAAAGAATTACAGCTGCCTTTCTTTAGACAACATCAACAAAATCTGATGAAAGAACTAGAAAAAATGGCCACGTGAGTGTCTGTGTTCTCTTGTTTGTGATGATACCACGTAGCTTAGTAATTACATGACATCCAACTGAATTTGGGATTGGTCTGGGATGAACCAACAATGGATTTGATGACACACTGAACTAATCTGGATTCGTAATTTTCATGCTTCTCTATTTAGTCACTTGAAGAAAATAATAAAATGATAGTACGATATTTACTGATCATGTCAAAACTACTTGAAAAATTCAGTAAGAAAGATAAAATTAAAACGGCTATTGGCTTTTGTAGGTATAAGTAAAATAGTAGTTCATATGTAAACAGCACTGGAGGAAAAGATGAAGCAATATGCGGCTCATACAAAATAAGAACTTTGGATCCAGGCTAGAAGCTTGCGCTTTGTTCACATAATGACAGTCAGCTGAGGCCAGGCAGGGATAAAATACTGGACTCTCTCACTGGCCATAAAGCTGTTCTTTCAGAGTTCTCGCGCTTCCTTCAGAGTTCCTGAATTAATAGAACTTTGTTTCTATTCAGACAAAACTGTAAAACTGTCTGAAGATAACCGTTCTCTCAAAGTGAAGGGAGAAGAATCCTGCCTCTGGAGTTGCTTGATGTATTCAATTATTTGTACAAAAGGCAAATACATACCTTTTACTTCTCTACTAATATAGAAGGTTAAGAAAGTGTCATAAACCAAAAATCAATTCATAAATTTATTGCTAATATTATTTTCTAGGTTTAAAGTTGATCACAACCCCTCTCATTCTGCCATGCACACAACTGAAGAGAGAAAGAGGGAAAGAAAGAGAAAACATGCACATTGACCCAGGAAGAAAACTTCAATCCAACCAAAGCTTTGGGTTATTTCAAACCTCCTCTTGGGAGTGGAAAAGATAAAATATCTAGGTTGGATTAATTTCAGAAGGCTCATAGGATAACGTTTCTTAGTTGCCATTATGTCATGCAGTCCGCTCCTATTCTATGTCAACCACTGTACTAAGTACTTTACATGCATGACTTCATTTAATCTCTGCAATAACCTTACAAGCTAACATGCACCCATTTTACAGATGAAGAATATTAGGCTTAGACAGGATCAGACAAGAGCCAAAATTTCACATTGGATTTATTTGACTCATGTTCCAAATATCGTTAGCCAGGCCACTTTCACAGAATGCATACCTTAATCAGTTTTGCATATTGATCATTGCTCATGGCTCTAAGTAGTTTATATCATAAGCAATTATGAAATTTCTTGCCGTTTGATATTATTTTTCTGTAATTATTCACAGGCCAAAAAAAATAGACTTTCCTATGATCACTAACACTGGACATACTGCCTCTGATCAGCAGTCAAAGGAAAACACCTGGGCTTTGCTTACTCCCAGGCCAAACGTAAAAAGTGTCTTTAATCTCTGGCAGAATTAGTCAGAACTATATATGGCATAGCCCATGAGTTCTTAATGAATGAATGAATGAATGAATAGGCAGGTAGATAGAGAAAGAAAAAGAAACAAAGAAGCAAATGAACAACCACGTTGCCATTGTTTCATTTAGGGAAGAAATCAGCAAGATTTAATACTGTGATTGCCTCTATCCAATCAAACATCATAGGTTCACTGTTAGTCATTCTTGTCTCCTCCATTTACTTGACTTTCCATTCATACACTGGGTAGAGTACATTGTTAAAGCCATGTATGAGGAGATGGAGAAGAAAAGCCTCAGGTTTCACACTGTCTCAGATGCATAAAACTTTTCTTGTCAACTCTGGAGAAACTGGGAATTGGCCCAAAACTTTTGTTATCAATCTGTCACTTAGATCATCATTTATATGTTGTCCATGGAGAATGACTCACTAGATGTTTGGTTTAGAAATGTCCTTTCATTACATAAGAACACACAAGTGTTCAGAAATTAAGTTTTTATTGTCCTAATACTTTTTAGCTCTGGAAATATGCCCATCAATGTAGTAACATATAGATATTATCAAGTCCCAATAGAAGCAATTAAAAAAAGAGATCTAATATGGAAATTATATTTATTCATTCATATTCCTTCTAACACTTATATTTGTCAATTATAGCATGTGTAAAAAATTAATCCTTGAATGATTAATTATTTAAATTCCACCAGAATATTTTTCCATTTGGAATTTTTCTAAAGTTAGTCAAATTTTTACACTTCAATTTTGTTAGTGCTTATAGAAATAGCAAGACCACATTTTATTTCATTTTGATAGGGACAATACAATATTACAACTAATTGGATATAATTCTTTTAAAATTTTCTATTGCATATCAAAAATTTTAGAAATGTCTGGAAAGGTAAAGAGTATGTCCTTTATATCTCGTCGCTGACAGCATTTCTCATTCTGAGTGAAAAATTGTCTTTTCTTCTCTTGTCAAATTAACAATGGAAGCAGTATTAGTCACAGTTTGCATGGAAATCTGCCAATAAAAGAAAGCTAAGTAACATTTCTCTCCAACCCTAATAAAAATGTCCTGTGGCCTTTTGTGGAGATATAAAGTATGACTCAAGATACCAGCCAAAACAAAGCAAAATTGGAGGAAAGAAAAGAAACAGTAAAGTCTCACTTTTTCTGTAACACTTAAAAGTACCTAAAGCCATGTTGAAGTATAAGAGAAATGTGACTTCGGTGTCTCTGTCAATCCTCTCTTGAGCTTGGAAAAGGGAAGAATACCTCCTTCCCCATCCTAAGTGTACAAAAGAGGAGTCTTGCTGCTAAGGTTAGCATCTGTCAATATCAGGCCTGGTACAATAGCAAAGCTGCTCTCTGAATTGTTTGCTTAATGAGATCTTCCAGTGAATGGAGTGTATCTGCAGCTTGGGGTTTCACAAGGGACACAATACTGCATATGGATTATTTTAGATAGGAAGAAGGTTAGTTTCAGCGAGCAAATGAGAAATAGAAAGTGAGAAATAGAGGCTTTATTATTATAATTTGAGTGTTTGCATTGAAAATGATGAAATAGTTTTCTATACATTGTCTATAGGCTTGAAAATTCATAGGTTTTATCCCAGTCATCTCATTTTTCTCTGGAACATTCTTATTTATACTGGCTTCCATTCATCGTTTGTGTCCCATTTGTAGACCACTGCTACAGAATTTTAATGAGTTCCATGTTGAACACCTATTAAAATTCATTCTTTCAGGGTCATTCTGTAAGGAGCAAGCCCATATATACTCTCTAAGTTTACTAATATTCCCTACTACAAATGAAAATAATTTATTCTACTTTTTAAGAGTAATTCCAAGAAACATAAAGCAACCACTCTGGCCTATTAAAAACTCCATATTCCATCCTAAATGCTCAGCTTCTGACATTAATTACAACTGCTATAATTTATTGCACACTTGTATGACAGGCAATCTGATGTGCCCCATTTACACTTGTCAACAACCTGCAAGAGAGGTAGAACTTTCTCTTATACAGATGGGAAAGCTGGGGACCAGATAATTTGAGCATTTGCCTAAGGACATGCAGTTATAATTCCAACCTGGATCTCTTTTTCTATAAAACTCAGGCTCTCTCATTATACCACATTGTACTTTCTTCACAATGTATGTAAAATAGCTTTTTTTTCTTCAAATATTTTACTTTATAGAACACTTTCAGATTCATAGCAAAATGGAGAAAAGGGGAAAAGATTTCCTCGTATCCCCTGTCCCTTTACCCCCACACATTCATAACCTCTTTCACTATCAGCATCCTCCAGCACAGTGGTATATTTGTTACAACCGATGAGCACAAACTGACACATCATGATCACCCAAAGTCCATAGTTTACACTTGGATTCACTCTTGGTGTAGCACATAAGCTGGACAAATGTATAATGGCATGTATCGATCATTACAGTATCACAGAAAACGTTTTCACTGCCCTAGTTGAACATTTAGAGTTTCCTTAGTCTAAGTTAAACTTTTAAATTAATCTAATCTAAAAACCGACTTTAGATTTTTTAAAATAACCTTGCACAAAAGAATAGACAAGTTGCTAGGAACCATTAAACCTGTTATGGCTGAATTCAGAGAACAGCTAACATTGATCTTATTTTCTTGGTCAGGCCTCAGAATTCTTGATTCACCACCTTAGAATGTCTTCTGGGATCTTCTTAAAGAAATTTTTAGCATGATCACTTGCATTTGTTAATTTGTTTTCAGTCTCAAAATCTCTAAATGTCATACTTGGACTATGAGAAGGCTTGGACTTTGTGACATAAATCTTACATCTAGAGTTTCCTTAGTCTAATTTAAACTTTTTACTTAACCTAAAGAAATTGTTATATTAACTCCTCAAATCAGCATTTAGATATTACTTGGGAAGTTTTTAGAGCATGGTTTTATTCAATTACACAAACTTAAAAAACTGAATATGTGCAGGCAGGTCTAAATGTCATGGTGAAAAATTCTACAGTATTTCTGCAGGAGATTTGCAGGTTATATATATATGTAAGAACTGAGGGGCTCCTGGGTGGCTCAGTCAGTTGGGCTTCTGACTTGAGCTCAGGTCATGATCTCACAGTTCGTGGGTTTGAGCCACATGTCAGGCTCTGTGCTGACAGCTCAGAGCCCAGAGCCTGCTTCAGATTCTGTGTCACCCTCTTTCTCTGCCCCTTCCCCACTCATGCTCTGTCTCTCTCGGTCTCTCAAAAATGAATAAGTGTTAAATAACCTTTTTGATAAAAAAAAGAATTGAGCCATGCATTTCTCATATGCTCTCCTATATCACAAATGGAAATAATATTATTTTTAGCAAAGGATTTACGATGATTAAAGTGGATGGTCTGGAGCCTACTGGTACTTCGGTGAGCTGACCATGTAATCCTTTTCTCAAGTCTGTGTTCACTACCATGAAGTTGATAACTTGAAATTGGCCATGGTGGGAGCATTTACACCATGGAAATGGACAATGACTACAAATCTATTTGGCTCAGCCTGCCCCCTACTACAAGCCAGTTGGTAAACATTTACCAGTACAACCCTGATGAAGTGTGGTAGCACTTCATCATCATCATCATCAGTGGAAATGAAGTGTGCCTACATTCCTCCAGATTCAGGGATACCGGCTGTTGGTGGCTCTCAGCCACACTCCTCTGTGAGCTGTCCTTAGCTACAGGGAGTTGCCCACACAAGAATGGGCTTTGTCTCCACTGGGTAGCCTAGTTGACATGGGGCACGAAGACCTGAGTCTCAAACAGCCATTCCAGCTCCAGAACCTTGTTGTGGAATCAGATAAGGTTGCAGGCTCAACTGCATCACAATTTAGCTTTTAGCTTCTCCTTGTGCCCAGCCCTGCTGTCCTTTCTCCTTTACTCCTGAGAGTAAGCCTCAAAATTGCTCTTGAGAGCCCCCAAAACTGAACACAAATCTCTCGGTGTCTATTTCACAGGGAACCTGACCTGAGACATCAGTGTAACATTACCTGGCACACAGGAAGTGCTCGATAAATGTTAGCTGTTATTTAATATATTTGTAACCATTCCTTCACTGTAGTTTAATTCCTAATCCAGTTGTTAGAGATAAGAGAAATGGTTTTAAGTATGTTTTCCTCTTTTCAGGTTGTTTTAAAAAGAGTCTGCTATGGACAAACACAAAACAAAAACAAAATAATGGTTGTCTATAATCTTAGTTAACTCTTCAAAATTCTGAATCTTAACAAAGTATATACATTTGAGCCAAGTAAAAACACAGAAATTGAATGTATTCCTCAGGGATTTTATATAAGAAAAATCTCTTTAAGTGTCAGAAAAAATGGTAACATTTGACTAAGCTAATAAAAGGATTTTAGAAGTTCATCAAATTTATATTGCTAAACCTTAAGCAAATGAAACTTCTAAGCTATTTCACTCAGAAGTCAGGAGAATATGAATGCAAATTTCATAACACCACAGTTCCGAGAAGGATTACTAAGGGGCTGTTTCTTCAGTAATCTAATTAGCTGATAAAAGCCTTCTTTGGTCAATTTCAAAGACAAAAATTGAATGTGATGGTCACATTATTCCCCTCCTGAGACAGTGCAGGGCTCAAGCATACTGCATCTCTAGGGAGAATTCAATGCAAACCATAGCTCAAAAACATTGGGCAGCCATTCACAGCCAACCAGTAAAATAATATTCTGTGTACATTCTTGGTTATGCATGAATATCATGATGACTACTAAGGGATTAATTACTTTATTTAGGATCATAATATTTCTTAGAACCCTGTGAGGAACATAACAGAATTAAGTCATAATAATTCACATATTGGTCATATATTAAAATAAAATACCTCTGACATATTAGAAAGACCATTTTTAAAAATTTCCATGCATTGAGAAGTCACATTAAAGGAATAGTATTTGGTATCTGATTTCTAGTATGGACTTCAGGCTCAGTTAACAAGATAATGGCAACATGCTATTATAGGAGGACACGATCTTGATTTTTTTCCTTTTTATTTGTTGATTTATTAATTTACACAGAGAATACATTTACTCTGGACAAGAAGGCCCTGAGAATAATGAGATAAATGAGATCCTACAGTTTTATAGGAGAAACACACATGTAAAGAAATAACCTCAATTCCAAGGAGAGGTAATTTAGTAGACTTCTTCTCAGCATGCTTTACTTGCCTTTTGTAGATTATACCTCACTGTTCCTCTAGAACCTTTATCTCCATTAGCCTTCCCCGCCTCCTCTGTTGAGGGTTACCAGTTATAAACAAAATCCCCAGACACATCTGTCTTAAACTGAGTCTGTCAGAGGCCTAGTGTGGATTACCCCAACCAAGGTTTCCTGCCTTTTGGATCCGGAAAGATGAATGAGAGACTACAGGCAGTTATTTTCCTAGTGTGTAAATAATAAAGTCAAAGCAAAAGGAGATGAAATTGGCCCCATGCTAAGAGTTGGTATCTTTTCAAAATAAACTGGGATCAAATTTCTCCAAATCTCAACAAAAAGTGCTCATTATTCAGGTACCAAGAGTGGCTCCAGGTTTTGTGGGGCTTGAAACTTAAACCGTTTGGGAGTTCTCTTAGAAAAAGAATACAAAATTATTAATGCACAACCAGGGAAAATCATGGTTATTTCAAAACGGAAAATGCAAGTTACTGGCTCCGTGGAGGGTTAGCTCCTTGATAACTTACCAGATATTGCTCACACCGAATTGCTTCCTATTTGCAAACTGGCCTGCCTTCCCACGTAGAACTTTCCACAACATCGGGCAACTCCTAGGACCGAGTTACGTGGAAGTGAGGGACCCTAAAGCTTAGGCTTCACTAGTGTCAAGGTAAATCTGCCTCCCACAGCACAGTGTCCAAGGCATGGTGGGATAATAAAGAGAGAAAAGGCAGCCCTGGGCACTGGGAATGTTTTCTCACAGCGGTGAGCACTCACAGGATAGCTAATCAGCTTTTTACAGCAAGGGAGGTGCGTAAGGCCAAGGTTGTGTGAAGTCTCTGTGCTATGTTGCGGTTTCAAGGAGTAATAGTTGAAAGAATCCCTCTCCATATAGTCCTAGAATGTGCCTATTGTGTGGTTTTCCTTCCCATCTATGCTCTCCATCCTCCTTTTTACTTCCTTGGCCTTTGAGCTTCTAGGAGGCAGGGTACTTCAAAGCCCTCTTTCAGAATTTTTACATAAAGCATATGCTTGCTATTTTTGAGATATTTCACCAAATCACAGTATTTTGTCCTTGCCTTTAAAATAATCCTAACATGGGGCACTTGGGTGGCTCAGCTGGTTAAGCATTTGACTTTAGCTCAGGTCATGATCTCACCATTTGTGAGTTTGAGCCCTGCGTCAGGCTCTGTGCTGATAGCTCAGATCCTGGAGTCTGCTTCAGATTCTGTGTCTCCTTCTCCTCTCTCTGCTCCTCTCCCACTCATTCTCTCTCTCTCTTTCTCTCTCAAAAATAAACATTAAAATAACATCACATTCAAAAAAGGAGAGGAAAAGGAAGCAGAAAAATAGCAAATGACAAGGCTTTTCTCTTTACACCAAGACCTTTACGACATTAGTAAGCTTAACAAGAATAACAAATGCTACCATTTCCATATTTTAGCAACATGGCGCTGAATGGAGTGGGGTGGAAACTCAGAGAAAAAATTTTAAGTGGAAGAAAATGACACTCCAATTTTTTTAATTAAAAAATTAAAATCAAGTAAGCTAAACTTTTCACAGAGTTTACACAAGAATTCTGATATGGAAAAAGAACATGAGTCCAAACTCTGCTACCCATCCACTATCTTTTCCTGATTCACAAAAATGAAAGAAAATAAAAACTTGGATATGATGAGTCCTGGTAACTATAGTCAGAACCAGCCTCCTTTAGTCAATAATACAGTTAAAACTAAAGAAAAATAGGTTGGTTCCTGGTTCTTAGAATTGTGAAGGGCACTTCTGTATGTATTCCGGAGGAATGGGAGTTTGGGAAGGTAGTCTGTCTAAGGTCCATGGTCAAACTTTGCTTTGAATTTTCTATAGCAGGAGGGTTTAAGATCCTGTAACAATTCCCGTAACATCTCACTGTTAAACTCTAAGGACCCTACCAGACATCCTGTTCAATCAAACTGTGATTGCATTTCAAGCATCACTGCGCCAGCTCTGAGCCATCTGTGAAGCAGAAGCAGAACCTCTTCATAGATTGTGTACTGTACCAGCTATTGAATATGGCACTTTTTCCTCCTTCCACCTGTACACACCATCCTGAAGATGCTCCTGTCTACTAAGGGCAAATGGTCACACCGGGCTGGCCTGACCTTCAGGTCAATGTCCGGTGTTCTGTTTCCTCATCTCCTGGTCCATCCACAACACTTCTCTGTTTGATTCTCCCTTTTCTAAGATAAGATTTTCCAGAATAATTATAATCACCAATGAAGACCTCCCCGCTATTGTATTTTTGAAATTGTATGAATGTTGACTTATTTTAGACTGTCCAGGTGTGGCTTATGGTAAAGGCAAATCCCTATGTGGAAGAGTCAGCATCTTCTCCTAACAGGAGGATGAGGGGAAATGAGCTATTATTCCAAATGTCATTTATGGGGCAGAAGCAGTTCCCAAGATAGGATGCTGGAATTAGGAAAACAGAAATAAAGCTAGGCATTAAATCTGGGCTGCTTAAGGAGGTCTACCCAGCAAGTAGATCCAAGCAAAGAGATCCTCACATTGCAGTTTAAAGAAGTCACATTTTAAAAGTCAACTTGGCCAGTGGGGGAGTTTTCAAGGACTAGGGAGGACTATACTTTCCATGTTTTTCGCCCTTTAAAAAAATGTTTATTATTTATTTGAGGAGGGAGGGGGAGAGAGAGCGCAGAGAGCGTGTGCACAAGCACACTAGTGGGGAAGGGACTGAGCGAGGGAGACACAGAATCTGAAGTGAGTTCTGCTCTGACAGTGAGAGTCCGATGCGGGGCTCAAACTCAGGAACCACGAGATCAGGACCTAAGCCAAAGTCAGATGCTTAACTGACTGAGTCACCCAGGCATCCCTCCATTTGTTTCTTTCATGTGGCCTTTCTGCACTTATTATCAACTATGGAATGCCTGGAGTTGATGTTTAGGAACCATTAGAAAACAAACGTGTTCTTGCTAACTACAAATAACGAAATATGATATAAGGTTACTTTCCCAGATGACATTAATCTTTTATGTGGCCATCTATTAACTGTATCTCAGTATATATGAATTCAGTTAGAATGTGTGTGCAAAGTCTCCTCTATGTTTAGCCCATGTGAAGGTACCTTGAGAAATTACAAAGGACATAGAAGGTCCAGGGCCCATCATGTGGGAAATTGGATTAACTCTCATGAGACTGTTTAATGCAACAATAGGCTTTGCAAAGTATAAGATCCTATAAAAGACTGGATATTAAAAATACCAATCAAGACAAAAACAAACAAAAAGGGGCTATTATCAGATGTGTTCGAGGAAACACAGGTTTTCCCAAGATTCTACCTTCAGCTCCTCTTCTTTGGTCACCCCACACCTCTTTTTAAGTGATGTCATAGTTTTCCTTCTAGTTCAGGTCTCTCATGGACTTTCTCATGTAGTGATGCAAGAAATTGTTTCGCTTTTTCTAGTGCTGAGACTGAACAAGAACAATCACAAACACCTGCCAGATACATTTTGAAGCAAGGGCACACATTCTGACAGTGATCGACAACAGCCATATCGTCAGTAATAACTCTTATAAAAATCACACTTGCCATTTTGACCTCTTAGCTTATTATTTAGTCAAGCTGGCAAAATTCTGAACGTACACAGAGGCATTTTTAAAAGTATTCATCATGTTATTAAGTGTTTGCCTCTAAACCCTCAGATAAAGGAAAGGAATGCTGCCTTTCATGTACTTAGAAAATGTAAATTTCCAAATATGCCAGAAAATATTCTGATATAAGAGAATTTTTCCACTTTAAAACATAAGCATCAGGTCATGTTACATGGTTGTGAAGTTATTACAAACAAAACCAATTGTAATATTAAAGCTGTTTAAGAGAATGGATAACCAGGTTAGTTAAGGATAACTGGCTATTGATTACTCTAATTAATAGATGCTTATCTGTTACAACTGCAAGCTGTGAGATGCTATGGTACGCCTTACAGGACCATGAGAGAAAATAGGGAGAGAATCGTTTAAAGCGTGAAGGAGCACAGTGAGCGACACAGAAGGCACAACTGGTTACTGTCAAGAGTGAAACCAGCACTTACCAGGGAGGCTCTAATCAGCATCTCATCCTTTAACAGTTCAGTTAACAAATCTGGACCAAAAAGCAACTGAAAACTTCATCTTTAATTATCAACCCCCCTTGAAGCTTAAGTTCCCAAAGGCTTTGCTAAGAGAATGGGTGTCACTAATCAATAATGACACTAAGTGAGACACTCTCAAGGAGCTCTCTTTCTCAGAGATGTTTGTTAACCCAGCAGGAAGAGTCTGCAATGAAATGCTTCTTACTTCAGGGTTAATTATTTGTCTTTTCTCCCCAAAGCCAATGGGAGCTTGAAGAAAGTATGAAAGCCTATTGCTGAATTCCAAGAGCACAAAAAGAATCAACTCTGCTGGATTCCTAGCAACTAGTTCGTTTTGGGCTGTTTTTGTCTTGGTAAGGGAAAAACTGCTGAAGTATGGTCAAAGAATAGTCATTGTTTTATAGAGTAAAGGAGTTTTCTATAGATTATATTATTTTTGAAATGCAGGCCTTCACAAATCTTTTGTGTTAGGACACTCTGACAGTATGGTGATTTGTTAAGATCTACATAAAAGTGAAGGCAATAAAGAGATAACACAAAAAACCACACACCTGGGTCAATAATTGGATTACATTTCATTTCTGAAAAAAAATTGATTTGCATGTGGATTATTTTTCATTTAAAGTAATAGGCTAGGTAGTCATATACATAAAATCAACTTCTTGGGTTAGAATCTTGCTTCAGGAATGTAGTGAAAGACTTTAATGTCTCTTTCTTTTTTGTTTTAGAATTAAAATTTTTAACTTCATTATATAGAAAAAAATCCTTAGAGGCATTTTAACTCTTAAGGTACTAATTAACTTTTGGGAATTTCACAAAAGTCATAAATATGATAATAAGGTAAAAGTAAGTTCACTATTTTTTCAATAGAAAATCAATTTTTTGACCAAAACTTTTTGACCCAAAATTGTCATTATGGGGTCCTGATAATTTTCCAAAGAGTGCTATGCAGCTTTGTCTGTAATATCTTCAGGCTAATTGTTAAGCACTCACCGAGCATGTTATAGTGCCGTGCCCCATTTTACTACCATATCTGATGGGTGTCAGGTTGACAGACTTAGTTCCCATTAGACTTTGTGTTCTTTGAGGGCAGAGCTCATGCCTATTCACTCCTCCTTATCTAAACCTTAAATAGTCTTCCTAGATTGCATCGGTCTTTGTGGCAAACAAAATCATGGCCTTTCCAAAGATGTTCACATCTTAAATCTCAGGACCTATGAGTCTATTACCTTACATGATAAAATGAATTTTGTTAATGTAATTAAATTAAAGATCTTGGGATGGAGTGGTTACCCTGGATCAATTGGGTGGGCCCTGTGATTACATTGGAAGAGGGAGGCAGGAAGCACAGTGTCAGTAGGAAAAGATATAACCACAGAAGGAAGAGGTTGGAGTGATAAGACAAAGTAGTAAGAAAGACAAGGACTGCCCATAGCCTCCAGAAGCTAAAAAAGGGAAGAAAATGGTTTCTCACCTCAGCGTCTCCAGAAGGAACCAGACTGGCTAAAATCTTGACTGGTTTGAAGTATTTTATTACAGCAGCAATAGGAAACTAATACTGTCTGTTTTTATTGGGTGCATTAAAATCATCTATTCCCCTTGAGTCCCCGCTGATGAATCTTGGGGTGTCATGTATTCTTAGAACAGGCAGAGTGTGAGAGGTGAACACTCTCGAGCTCTTAAAAGTCAAACTTCCTGGGTTCAAATCTGGGCTCTATAAGAATTAGCTGTCTGAGGTTTAAACTCTCAAACCTCAGTCTCCTCACCGGTAAAATGGGAATAGTAGTAGTTCTTACATCAGATGGATGGTCTTCCTTTGAGAAATAAGGTTGTGTGTGTGTGTGTGTGTGTGTGTGTGTGTGTGTGTGTGTGTGTGTGTGTGTTGGCACATCACTAGTATATGGAAATTGCTCAGTGATTTTGTTTTTTAATAGAAAATGTAAGTACAGAAATATTGACTAAATCACCTTAGAAAAACATAGATTCTAGTTAGAAGTCACTTGTTTCTATGTCTATAAAGCATATGTGAGGAGGAATTTTCTGAGGATTCAATTTTCTGACTGGCTTGGTAACTGAGAGCAGATCTAGGGAACACTGTAAGTGAGGCCAAGATCAATGCAGCTTTACTCCGGCTGTGTGAATAGCTGTGGCTTTCCACACCTAGCACCTCCTCCCAGCCCTCTGGAGCCTTGCCCGGCCACCCCCCGTCTGCCAGCAGTGTCGTCCTCCGTCCTACAACTGCTACCCTCAGTCTCTATGAAGTCTTCTCTGACTCCTCAAGCTCCCAGTTATCAACTCTTAATTCTCCCAGTTCTTCAGGGAACTGCTGTTTCTTTTTTTATCTCAGAGTATCATGCTAGGCACCAATGATGTAATTCAAGATATGCAAAGACTAGATTATCTAACAAATCAGTCTTTGAGGGTGATCTAGTGATTTGAGTTATTTTAAACATTATACCCATCCCCAATAACAATTATCTCATAAATTTGTCTCAAAATAAGCTTTACCAGCCCCTATATTTTAATTAATTAATTAATCAATTAGAGAGAGAGAGAGAGAGAGAGAAACGGCAGGATAGAAGAGCAAGGAGGAAGAGAGAGTGAGAGAGAGAGAGAGAAAGAAAGAGAATGAATCCCATGCTGGCTCCACACTCAGCATGGAGCCAGACATGGGGCTTGATTCTACAACCCTGGCATCATGACCTGAGCTGAAATCAAGAGTTCGACAGCTAACGTACTGAGTCACCCAGATGCCCCAATATTTTGATTTAATGGGGTACTATACTGGTACATATTTCAGCAAACTCTAGCAAATCAATACAGCATACAGCTTGGTTTGAGAAAAAAAATCATAGTATCTCTCAACTAACACAGTAAGTTACAATAAAAGCATAGTATTCAAAACTTTTTTCTGTGTGACAGAGGTAATGATGTTTAAGAATTTGGTTTTTTAAATTTATGATAACGTTACACAATTGAAACAAAAGCTATAAAAACACTTTAAAAACAGAAATCAATTTCACTTTCCCAGGGATGTTATTAGGTATAAATAAACCTTATTCTAAAGGAATTGTTTAGGGAGTATTCTATAATGATTCTATAATAGGAAGTGAGGTGAGACAACAGCATTTCCTTGCCTGCTAAATTTTCTGAAATATAGCTTTCTATGGAAAGCAAGGGGTGTCTGCATAAGTGTTTAACTCACCTGTCAGATTTTAAATAAAGTGTTTAACATGTATTAGACATTTCATAATGCTGTTAATGACATTTATTTCAAAGGAGTTATATATTTATATAGAGAGAAATATAAGAATTGCTATGTATCACTATCTATATGCTTTATGGAATCTCCTGCTTTAATTGTACTTTTTACATACACATTATTTCTGTAGGCATTCCTTACATTTTGCAATTTATAATTCTTTTCTTTACAAAGAAAAGTCTTATAAGAACAATAATGTATTTATTTGTTTAAAAACCCTCAACTTAATAAATATTTCACATTCATGTAGAATAGTTTCATATTTTTCTCTCCATTTTTAAGATACTTTTTAAACACAACTTTCTTAAATAGTGGTTGAGTATTGCCCAATTTATGGGGGTGTAGGGGAAATTAAGGTGTTTTATTTATTTATTTTTAATGTGTATTTATTTTTGAGAGAGAGAGAAATGGAGCGTAAGCAGGGGAGGTGCAGATAGGGAGGGAGACACAGAATCAGAAGCAGGCTCCAGGCTCTGAGCCCTCCACACAGAGCCAGACACAGGGTTCGAGCTCAGGAACCACGAGACCATTACCTGAGTGAAGTCTAACGCTTACCCGAGTGAGCCACCCAGGTGCCCCAAGATGTTTTTTTAATTATTTAATATAGACTTGATACAGGGGGGAAATAGTCAAAAGTGAATTGCAGACCTTTTATTTAGTGCTATGTGATTATTTTTCATTACCACAAAGCCCAATGGCTATCATGTGGCAAATAAATGTTGTGGAAGGAACATTTTATTACAAGTGGGTAGGAAAATAGTGAATTCTTCCCTGACTTCTTCCCTAAGAAACCAGATCTGCCTTATGAAATAGTTCTGCGGCTTTCAAAATCCTGTGCAGAGAAAGACCATATTCCAGGCACAGTATTTAACTAGGTTATTAATAAAGAAATAGAAAGTAAAAGATTAAAAATAAAAAGATTGTCTTAATCCCCTGTCATATGAGATTTTTTAAAAAACTGTAAAAATAAAGACACTAGGCAATATTTTTCTCACCTGGAAAACCAGTGGACTGATAAAAATTATCTTTTAAATCCTTTCAGCTATGAGAGTTTATGATTTTAAATGGATGAAATAGTATGTTAAACTCCATCATAAGCCAGACTTCTAGGACCAACTCTACAAAAAAAAATCTCATCTTGTTAATGCTTTTCCTTATCTCAAATAGGAAGTTTCAATAGATACCTGGGTACAAAAGGTACACACACACACACACACACACACACACACACACACACAATACCAAGCACTTCTAGAGAGTTGAAAGCGTATGTTTCATCTAGATATCAGAGCAATTCCAGGTCCAACAATCTTCAAAGGCAGGTTTTCAAAGATTCCCCTAACCATTTATAAACTTACACATTTTTTATTAAGCTCCTACTATATCACAAACTCTATGAAAGGTGAAAGGAACACATAATTAACTATGACATAGTCTTCATCCTTCTATATAATAAATTCAAAGAAAAAATACACTATTAAGTGAGTACAAATGAAAAAAAAAAGAGGCAATCTCATTAAGGAAAGGATGCATCTTGGAGAAGGGATCATAGAAGCATTTAAGTTATTGTCCAAATAACAAGATTTCATGCATAAGTAGGGAGAAAATGGGATAGCATTCCACAGGGAGGGAATAGTCTTAGCAAAGACATGGATGTGTGATGTGCTTGGCAGATTTTGACAGTAGTGAGAAGTGTGACATGTCTAACAGGCCAGGTGGGAACATGAGCAGGACAAGCAATGAGATGGAAAAAAAATAGGCTGCACTAAATACATGCTAGAGACTTTGAACTTCATTATACAGAAAGTTTGAAATCATGGATGGTTTTTTTAAGCAGAGGATTTGAAATAACTCTTCTTGGAGTTGGGAAGAGAATAAAGGGGATGAAGATATAGAGTGATTGGAGCTAGTGAGATCATTTATTGGCCAACTCAGAAAGCCCAAGTGAAAGATCTTAAGAACATGAATTTAGTAGAGGAGACAAAAGAGTAAAGAGAGATTCTTTCCCCCCAAAAAGTCAGCTCAGCTAACACAAACTTCGAAAGAGATACAAAACCTCAAATATCAATCTGAGGTTGCAGGCTGCCCTAGAATTGGCCCTGATTAGATGGCAGTGATTTGTAATTAGTGTATGAAAGTTAAAGACTAAACTCTTATGGCTTCTGTTTTTGTTAGACTGATAATGTTTACTTGTAAATGTGTGCCCAGTTACTTCAGAAAATAAACTA
The DNA here is from genome assembly GCF_006229205.1 of Suricata suricatta. Lineage (NCBI taxonomy): Eukaryota > Metazoa > Chordata > Mammalia > Carnivora > Herpestidae > Suricata > Suricata suricatta. Next base: position 482,539 of record NW_021869325.1, on the reverse strand, counting down.
TTTGAAATGTTTTGTTCCCCCAAAGTGGTAAACATGTCCCTTGAATCATATTTGAACTCTCAGTTGTTTAGTAAATCCATTTAGTTGTGGCGAATGCCAAGTTAAACCACAATGAAACCCATTCAAGAGTCACTTTTAGTTACTGAAGTGTACTGAAGTGAAAGAGATATATTTGTTCCCCCTTTATTTACTCTCTATCCACATGTGGAATGGCAGGTGGATATTAGAATAATGTTATAGTGGCTGGGGTTAGAATTGGGAAATGACTACAGAAGACAAAAGGGATCTTTTGGGAGTGACAGAAATGTCATGAAATCAGGTTGTAGTGCTGTATGCACACCTCTACAAATTTATTAAAAGCCATTGACCTGTACACTTAAAATGGGTAAATTTTACAGTATGCAAATTACACTTCATTAAATCTGTTAAAATATTATTGAAGTGCTTTATTATAGATTTTAAATCTGCTAACTGTGATGGTAAAACCTGTAGTCATTTATTCAGTAACAATTCATAGAGAAATTACTAGGAACAGGTAGGTTCCTAGCAAGTGCTTCTCAATATTTCATGTGTTTAAGAATTATCAGTGAATAGTAGGTACAGATTCTGATTTAGTAGATCTGGACCTGGGTCCATAATTCTACTCTTTTAACAAACCTCAGTTGATGCCATAAGCTGGCAGAAAAATGCATTCTGGTGTCACAGCTCTAAGACCTGGGAATACAGCAGAGAACAAGAAGTCAATCCCTTGTTTCCATGGAGCTGGCTTCCTAGACCAACAGCAAGCAAGAAAATAAAAGCTCAAGATAGTTTCTCATTTATATTACATAACGTTGAAAACAACCCTATGATTCAACACCCCTTCAAAATATTTGTATTTGCTGTCTCACATGTGTCAGGCATCGTGAGAGACAGAGGAGACATAGTTGTGAATAAACCACAGTTTTTGATCTCATGGAAATTACAATCTAGTGCTAGATTCATTTCACCCTCAAAACAACCTTTAGAGGCGTGTAATAGGATTCTCTTGATTTTACAGAAGAAAAAGCCACACAGCTCATATCAATGCTTGGTCTCAAAACAAAGACTTCATCTCAATGCCATGTTAAACTATATTCTCCTTAATTTCACTGCTATATTTAAGAAATGAGAAATTTAGATTGGGTTTACTATCATGAATACTATGTTTATTTGGGCTTTCTTTGTACCGTCTGTTAAGGTAGCTCCCACTTCTTTCTGGGTCTCAAGCTATGAGAGCAATCTTCTGCTTACATGGAAGATGGTTGCTTAGGGCCACATTTCTTTCTCTTCTTCGCAACCAAATTCAGCAACCTTCTGAAAATCTACTTATATGCTCCTCTCCTGGAAATTTGAAGTTCATCTTCATTTATTGTCTGCAGATAGACTTCTCCTGCTACTTACTTCCCTTTTTCAGCTCACTAATGATGTAGTTCAACAAAACAGATCCACAAGAGGTCCAGTGAGGCCAACTCCTCAGATGCAGCGCTCATTGAATATTAATCATGAGTTCTCCAATGGAAGGTCTCAGCTTAACGTGCTAATACTGGGGGAAGAAAAATCCACTGCCATTTACATAAGGATGTAAATTCCTACATACATATGGGAGAAATATTTGAAATCTAACAACTTATTTGCAAGAATATGAAAAATGACAAAAATGTAAAATGGGAGATCATATGCTATATGTATTATATGTTTGAACATTTAATACCAGCCAACATTTAGCAAACATGAAAAAGTCTATCATTTATGTTATTTGTATTTCTAATTTAAAAAATTGTCTTCCAGTTTAGCAATATTTCCCACCCTATTTATCACCGGCATCACTATTTTGAAGGCCTGAAACTGAGAGCCAGAGAAGTAAGAGCATATATCTACAAATGACTCTCCAAATCTCATGTATTTTTCTAATATTATACCCTCCTATTCTATATTGTTTTAATTAATACTTTAGTTTTTGGTTGTCATCTTAATTGACCTATTAAGAAACTAACCATGCTCCCCTTCTAATTTGGAATATGAAACTTCTCAGTACTCTCCCAAAGGATGCTCAATTTGAAGAATGTGAACAAGAGTATGTCTCCCCAGGAACAGTTGACTCTACAACAACCAGTAATTTGATCTGACCTGTTACAGAGAGAGAGAGAGAGATGTCAGTACTTACCTCAGAAAGGTTTGTGAAACAAATTCCAGGTTTTAGAAAGCTGAAGGGGAATGAAAAAAAATGAATAAAAAGAAAAGACTCAAGTATTTAAATGTTCTATAGTATCTGAATAACTATGGTTTCAAGACAATTATATTTAAATACACAAATCTGGTTTTAATGGCCATGCTTAGAAGATGGGCAGAGTGCTAAATGTGTAAGTAATTATGAACTTGGCACAGAAGCTCTGTTTATTTTAAGCTCTCTTTTGCTGCTTTGGTTGAGGATGTTTACTTAACCAGACTCTATTAAACATGCTAAAAACATTATTGTAGATTTTGTCTTTGTGAGCACTTTTAATTGACAAGCTACAGAAGCAATAAATCATCAGGCATAGCAGATGATGGCATAGGGCTAGAGCAGAAACAAAAAGGACAGGCAGGTATCTTTTTATCTTGAACCAAAAAAAGAGATAGATAAAAAAGAAAACTCAGTTGAAATAAGTGTTTCTGAAAAGCAAAGGACTGATAGTACTGGAGACTAACATCTTCATTTAGCAGACACCAGGCCCTGTGTAGGGAACTGCTAGAGGCAGACGCGCTCCAGCATGCTTCCACCCATTGGAAGATGATGAGATGCAGCCTCTAACTTCTTACTTAACTCAGTTATTCTAAGAGTTTGAAAAGTTCGTAACACCTTAGCCACCCACAATGCTATCTAAGGCTAGGAAAGACGGAAACTCTTGGGTGTGTTTCACAATGCAGGGACAAGGAGCTGAGAAACCAAAGAAACTTCAGTCAATAATGACCCACGTGGAAACCTAGTTTTAGCTTTACTACTATTTCTTTTCCTTCCCCTCCTTCTCCTTTCTCTCCTCCTTTCTCCTTTTCCTCTGTGTTACCATTTTCATCTTCTTTGTTGTCTCCATCTTTACTCACCTATTTGGAGGAGAGAGGGGTCTTAATTTCGTTTAGATATTTTCAGTGGTATTTCCTGATAAAGGTTGTTTAGTCTTGTACAAACATTTTGAAATACTTACTGAAAATAAGTTGATTATTTTTATGTAAAATGTTACTATGTCAGGTTCTTACAAATTAAGTTCACTAGTAGAGAGGCGGTGGTCTTATTTGAAACATGAGAACTAAAGAATCTTTGTCATATACTGTAATTATTTATTAAAAATATTTTTTAAAGACAGTGAATAGGCAGGCAGGAAAAAAATATGTATCTTGACTATTTACATAATTCTCAACCTGACAGAGATTTTGTGCCATGACTATCACAGAAATTATCTAATATGTTCTTTTGAAGTTTGTTGACAAAAACCACTCCAGTCATAAATCTATTTTATGTGGTGTGTGGTCTTGGATAGAAAAATAGGTCCCATTTAGCTGAAAAATGGGCATACTAAAATAGCCCTATCAAGTTTATAGTAGGACAATATTTATAAATAAAATACCATGAGAGAACGGTTATATGCTACATCCTTTTTAAAAGGCAGCATATGGTACTTAATTAACAAACAAAATGACATTTTAAAAAGTTCTTCTTATTGATGTACAGTTGACACAATGTTACATTAGTTTCAGATGTATGACAGTGATCTGACAAGTCTACACATTATGCTGTGCTCACCACAAGTGTGGCTACCACTTGCCATCTACAAAAAGTGCACGTTTCTAAGCAAATTGTAAAACAAAATGAATTTTGGGGGGAAACAAAATATATTATTATATAAAGTTTTTCACATATATGGGGTCTCTCATGTACCACAAATACTGTTAATAGAGTTTAACACTTAAATATACATTTTTATATCAGTAACCACAGACCCACATATTTGGGAGAAATAAAGGAACATGTAGATGCATATTAATCACTTGAACTTAAAGGAAGCCATTTAGAAAACTGCTAGGCTCTTCAAATACCAGAATTATTGCCATTAATTTAGAAACTATTAAATATAGATTTCATTACAGAGCAATGGAACTAAGAACTAGAGCTTCAGAGTCATACAAACCTTGGGCTAAGCTACTTAACCTCTTCTAACCCTGGGCCTTCATCTGTAAAAGGGTGATAATAATTTCATTGTACAAAATTTTCAGTACTACAGTTAACAATACTGCATTGTATATCTGAAAGTTGCTAACAGAGTACATCTTAAAAGTCCTCACCACACACAAGATTCTACGTATGTGAGGTGATAGATTTGTTAACTGACCTTACTGTAGTAATCATTTCATAATATCTACATAAATCATTATGTTTAAACACTAAACTTCTATAATGTTATATGTCAATTATATCCCAATAAAGCTAGAAAAAAATATCAATACTTTAACGAGATAGTTTATGTCATGGCCTATGTCCAGCACCTAAATGTGCTCAACAAAAGTTAATTTCTTCACTTTAGGAAGTGGGAGTACTCTTCCCAAAGATAAGAGTCAGTTTCCATCTATGTTTATAGCTGTCAAAATGCTTAACAGAGCATCTTACACAAGTAGATATTCAACAAAATCTGTAGGAAGAAGGAAGAAGAGAAGAAATGACCTGGTTCTAACCCCAAACCAACTCCTGATTTAGGATGAGAGACAAAACTTACATAAGTAAACATTTATGTTTGAAATTTACATATAGAAATAAATACTACCCTGATGGCACATACCACTACCAAATTACTAGAGTCAGAAAAGGAGTTTGTTTTGCTGCTCAGAAGGCATTTGAATAAAAGGATTCTTTGGCTCTTCATAATGTTCATGAAAAAAAGGAATGAATACAGGAAGTCAGGCTCACCAGGAGGCCCTTAAAATAACCTGGGTGTACAGGGCATGGACCAGACTGAGGCTGTGGGAATGCAGAATATAGGAAATAAAAAAAAATGAGTAGGAATTAGCAGAATTTAGGACCAGCCTGGAGATGGTAAGTAAATGGGAATAGGCAGGGAATGCCCAGGTTTCTTCCTTGAAATGATACAGGAGGAAAGCAGAATAGATAGGCTAAGGGGGACCACAAATTCCTTTCTTCTTATTTTTTTAAGCATGTTTAGATTTAGGTGATGGCAGGACATCTAAGTAAAGATGTTCCATAAACAGAAAGAAATCTTGACTGAGAAGAATATAAAAGGTCAGGGCAGAAGAGGAAGATCTGGAAATTGTCTGCATAGGGGTGGGTGGTAAATAAAATTGAGTGCTCAAGCATCCTGACTTGCTTAGAGGACTTGAGCTGCAAAACACAGTAGGTTATAAAATAACACTTCCTATTTTAATTACATTTTTTTCAAGTATTTCTGGATTCTCCCTGGGAGTTAATATATTACCAAATTCTCTGTGCTTACCATTTAGAGCTAAAAGACACTTGAGAGATTTCTGATTCAATTCCTTCATTTTACAGAAAGGCAGAAGCCCAGAGATGTTACTAGACATGCTCAAGGTAACTGAGCAAATAAGTTTCCATTCGTTCATTCAGTAAATACAAATATGCAATATAGATGACTGAAAAAATGGGATAATTTAAAATTTTATCTTGACATGCATTTCTATTTACAATCGTCAATCCTGTATGATTGTAATATAGTCATACCTGTGCTAAGTTAAAGTATGTTAAGTATAAAGTATACTTTAAATGACTAACACAAAGCCATACATACTGCCGTAATTGGGAAGGTTTTCTCCAAACATTAATATGTTTTTCGAAAAACAATAGGCTAAAAAAAACCACAATAGGCTATTGGTACTGAAATATTATCATCACATTTAGAAACACTTCTTCATTCTAGTTGGAATAAGTCCGAATAACCCACAGGTAATGTAATATGCCTTTCTAAACTTCTATTTGAGGACATATCAGATTCCCATTTTTTAAAGTTGATTCCAGCCATATTATAAGCTTAATTTGAAATGTATAACATAGCACTTAAAACTAGAGAAAAAAAGTAAGCATTCCAAGTCACTTTTTATACAATGTACAAAAAAACCAAAGGGGGAGAAATGAATAAATATGGCAGAAACCCAGCATGGCTATAATCTAAGCTTTCAGTTGCTTAACAGAAAACTAACTCAAATAAAGTTTCTTGGTAGTTGCCCTAACTGCATGCCCCTTTCTGAACAGAGTAGCCAGAATGAAGAAAAAAGAAATTGGGGGTGGGGCAAATAATTCATTAAACTCTAAGGTTACATTTGATTGTTTTTTGGTAATAGATGATAAAATGGTTATAGAGCCTATGACTGAATGTGACCAATGACAAAAAAACTGATTAGCTCTGCAGCAAGTGTAGTCTTGTAGTCTATCTTTATCTTTTTGGTCACGGAATGATTGTTTCCTTGCAACTTACACATACATATTAGTTCCTATTCTAGCCCTAAAGATCATTCAAGGCAATTGTAATAGTTCCTGTGCCCCAGTGATCTTTTCAATATTTGAAGAAAGTTACCAAATTCCCTTAGTTTCTTTGTACCTGGTCATTCCTCCAATAAATTATCCTAGGCATCTTGCTCTATTGTTTTTTCTCCACAGAATCTGCTCCTGTTCACTTTGGACTTTCTTTAACATGGCATAGCATCGTAGGCATAAAGGAGTCAGACAGATCTTTATTTAAATCTCTGCTTGTTCACAAGAAGTCTGTTTGATCCTATACAATTTATTTAACCTCTTGAGCCTCAGTTTTCTTATCTGTCATATTTGAAATAAGAATAATAACCTCAGAGTCTTGTTGTGATGACAAGATCAGATCATACATGGTCCAGTGTCTGGCCTAGCTCTCATCAAAACCATACCTCTAATAGGAGTCAGATCTTTTTAGGTAAAAAAGGAGTCCTATCACCTCTTAGACTTATAGATCATATATTTATTTAAAATTAAAAAAAAATTTTTTGAGCCAGAGAGAGACAACAGCATGGGTGGGGGGGGGGTTGGGCAGAGAGAGAGGGAGAACAGAATCAGAAGCAGGTTCCAGGCTCTGAGCTGTCAGCACAGAGCCCAACACAGGGCTTGAACTCATGAACGTGAGATCATGACCTGAGCCGAAGTCGGAGGCTTAACCGACTGAGCCACCCAGGCGCCCCTTATATGTCATATATTAGCTAGAAACCAAGGAGAATTGAAAATTTAAATATTTGCATGGTTCACATGCATGAAAACCCTTCAATTATTGTCAAAGAGTATGAGCTGCTTCTTTCTGAAAAGATTTCCTTCTGTAAGACAATGGTAGTAGCCCTTGGATAAATTTTATATCTCTTATATGATAATGCTTGTTCCATATCTTCTAGCTTCCTTAATTCTCCTATCACAAATATAGTCATTTCATCCTATTTCTCTGAAAGATGGCAATGACTGCATTTATACACATAATCACACACACACACACAGACACAGACACACACACACACCTTTTGATACAGAAGTACTGCTGAAACTGTGCTTAAATTTCACTTGTGTCCCATGAGCCCTATAGTAACTGAGCCTGTTAAGCATCTGCCTGTAGGAAGGTGCCACATTTTTTTTGCATAGGGCAAATAAGAAAACATTCTTTCAGCTACACTCATATTTCTGGTAACATCTGCACAATGTCTTCATGTCATAGACCAGAATTAAATATTCTTTCCTTAATGTGGAATGTGCAGCCCAGTCTTTATTTCAAAATCCTCAAGTCTCTTTCTCTATTACGCATATTCCAATCATCTGCCAACAAAATAATTTCTCTTTTGTGCTCCCCTTTTCTACTTCATGAGAGCATCTATACAACTTAAAAATTCTAATTTTTTTACTTAGCTCTTTAGACCATGAGCTTTCTGAGGGTGGAGAAAATGTCCTAGTTATCCCACAGGTCTGGAACAGTGTCTAGCTCAAAATATTTCCCCCTCTCCAGTGAATCTCTTTGGTTCTTATGGCAAAATTATCTGATGGAAAGACTGGGATTAGAATGTAGGAGGCTTGGATTTCAGTCCTTGTTCTGGCTCTTATTTAGTTATTAATCAATGTCTTTGAGAGAGTTAATTAACTTCTAATGGCACCTAAAATAAGATAGCTGAGCTAAGTCATCTTTAACATTTTCTTGGATTGAAAATTCTGACTCTCAGAACTCATGTATTCATGATGCAATTTATAATGTGGGGGAATAATAAAAAAATATTTGATAGTATATAAGTACACCATTCTAACCATGATAAAATAAAATTAAGTCACCAGTATCACTGAAAATAAAGTTATCATATAGATGAACACAAAAGGAACTGTGGAGAAAGTCTTTCAAATTTTAAGTACAGATTCGGACTTTTCGGGTATAATTTACTATGTTTGATGGCAGTGGCAGTAGGAGTGCACAAGAAGAGTCCGTGTCCTTATAGATTCATTTAAAGTGCTCTCAGTATATCTCCTGTGAAGAGAGAATCTGGCTCAGCATGTCCATGGCTTATTGAGGGTGTACCATTTCTGAATCACTGGCACCAGTGTCTAATGCCAAACAGAAATTCCTAGACCTCAAACTATTAAGTGTTGAACAAGATATTTAGCAACACTGGGGATTCTGAAGGTATATATTATTTTGGCTTAGGATACCTAGGGGAAAGAAGAGGTTTTTTATGATTAAACAGAACCTTGAACATCATTATCTTTCACATGGAAGCTAGACACAGTTAATGAGGAAAAAGCAAATCACTCACTTTTCAAAGATACGTTTTAGACTGAGATAATAAGCCAAGAATCTTCTGTTTCTGTCAGTTGGCACAAGTGTTTGTAAAACAATATTATTGAGCACTTCAATAGGGTCAACATTCTCGCATTAGGTCCTACTCCTTATTCTCAGTGAAAAATGAAATAGCTCTGTAAATATATAAGAATTTTTTGCATTTGTCATCAATAATACCTAAAAGAATCTTAGCAATATGGTTATATGATATAAAAAAGATGATATGATATGAAAGATGATATGAAATAGAAAAAGATGTACAAAGACATTCAAAATGACAGACTATGCTTATGTAGGGTTTGCTTAATATTTATGAGTTTAACAGGAATACTCTTTAGTCTCAGATTCTGGCATTATTCTTGTTGCTTTACGACATTTATGAGAGTGAAAAATCATTTAGCCTGACCATGCATATCGAACAGTGATCTGTAGAGAAGATGATGGCTATTAATTTATCATGGAAGATAAATTATGCTTCTACTCTTTTTCTGAGGGGCAGAGCACTCCTGAGACCAAATAAAATACCAAAACCCTGTTGAGTGAACCATAAAGGGGAAATCCAGCATGTCAAAGGGAGATTTACATCAAATTAGCATATCTTGAGATGTTATTCTTCTTCCCTGCAGGGGTATTTCTGTCTAGACACCTAGGACCGGTCATTAGAATCAGTGTACTTTTCCCGGAACAGAACTGACAGTACATACTAATTTGCAACCTCTAACATTGCTTTTTCCACAGCAGTGCTCTCCCTGCACATGCTTTCTATAATGAGTTACATCATATCCTCTATCGTGTCAGAATATTGTTTCTCATGTGTAGAAAGCTTCAGGAAGCATTTTATGATCTTCTCTATTGCATTACCCATTCCGATTAATCCTGGTCTCATCAGAATCTCACTGCTCAGTGAATATTTTTCATTTTTATTTTATTTCCAAAATCAAAAGGAGTAAAACAAAGTGAAGAGAAAAAAAAATGTACATTCTTATCCTTATTTTTATCCCTTGGAAATGTTCCAAGCTCTCAGAATTCCTCCAAAACATATAATTCTTTACTTTTTATATAAGTTATATATCATAATATCCTACTCCTTTCATAATAGATTACAAAGAATAATTGAATATGATTCTATTTATCAGGTAAATGTCATTAAAATAAAAATCAGTATAATAAGATTTCACTTGGAATTTGAAATAATCATAAAAAACTAGAATCCAAATATCTCTGTAAAAATTAAATCGAATATTTTAGTTATAAAAATATGTGATACTATCAATCTCTACTACAAAAAATATTTTAATTTATAATTTGATCCTGAATGTAACTACTTCTAGGAAGCAGGTTGAAATAGTGATACAAATATGTGATCAGCTAAAATTTTGGCTGACCCTGACAAAGTACTTGGGTTTCTTAAATATATACTATGGACTCCCTATAGTTGATTCTTTCTCAAATTCTACTTATGTTCATAGGCAATCTATATGCAGATTAATGTCTGAGGACAAGCATCAATCAGAAACCAATAAACTTTCAATTAACTTTTATGAGCATGTAGTCAAAATATTACTGGGTCTTAGAAAGTGTAATCAGACATAATTTCTGTTTTCAAGTTCAGAATATTTAAAAAAACAGATATGTAATCATACAGCGGTATGCATGTTCTAAGGCAGCACTGTCCAACAAAAATCAACTGCAAACTACAAATGAGAATCTAAATATACAGTATTAAAGTTTCTAGAGGACCACATTCAAAACGTAAAAATTAAACAAGTGAAATTAATTTTAAGAATATGTTTTACTTAAACTAATATATCTAAATATCATTACCATTTCACAAGTCCATAAATTTATTGATGGTATATTTTATATATGTTTTCACTTCTTGGAGAGAGATGTAGATTTTACACTTGCAATACATCTCACTTTGGACTAGCCACATTTCAAAAGTACACATAGCTAGTAGCTATCATATTGGACAATGCAGGAAAGAGAACACAAGTTCTGAGGGAACATGGAGGAAAAACAGAATAATTTTCCCTGGGCTATCAGGAAAATTGAACAAAAAAGCTGACATTTACCTTGGGCCAGTAAAGATAAATAGGATTTTATTAGGCAAAGTGAGATTATTTTGTAGCCAGATTGTGAAGCTCTATATAAAATTTGGATTTTGTCTTTAAGCTATGGCCAAGTTTTTTAAGGCAAGGAGTAACAGAATCAGGGTTTCATTTTCAAAGCATAAATATGGCAAAATGGAAGATGCGTTGGAAAATGGGAAGAGTAGAACCAAATAGTCCCAAGTATGTGGCTATTGCAAGAATATGGGAAGTGGATTTAAATATTATCTATATGCTTAAGTGTTCCAAATTTAACTCTTCAACCCAGATTTCCCTCCTAAACTCCAGAACCTGATACTTTCATACTTGACCTCTCCAACAGATACATAATAGGTAACTTTCACATAAAATAACAAAAACTTAACTCCTGCTCTTCCACTAACATGTGCTGTACACACAACCTTCCCCATTTCATTTGATGCCCTTCTTTCCTTCTGATCATCAGCCTGTTAGATTGAAAGCTTTAAACTCATCTCTCATTCCTCTTTTCCTTGTTCTCCCCCATACCAGTCTTTCAGGAAATCCTGTTGATTACCGTCAAAACATATCTGCAGTCTGACACTTCTGATTCTACTGCTACCACCCTCCTCTGAACCATCATCATTCCTCACTGAATTGTAATAGCTCCTACCTGGTCTCTTTGCTATTTAACTTGTCCCTGAGAGTATGTTTTCAGCACAAAAAGGCAGACTGACATTTTTGAAATTTAAATCCACTTTTCTCCTTCAAGGGCTCCACATGTTACTCAGAAGCAAAGTACCTGTATGACAGATTCGATTGTCCCCAACTCACATTGGCTCTCTATAATAGAATTATGCATTCATGCTCTTGCCATGTAAATTTTTAGCGTCTTTCACAAGAGTAGACAGAATTTACATCCCTGTCCCATTGACTTTGGGCTTGAACAAATGAATTTCTTTGGTCAATGAAATATATAAAGGAGATCATGTTTCAGTTCTGAGCCAAGGCTTCAAGAGACATCCTTTATTTTCACTCACTCCTCTTGCTCTATGCTATTCACTGTGACAAAAACATAGTCCAGATAGCTATGACCCAGAATGATGAGATACCAGGGGACAAACTTGATCCCAGCTTGCAACCTGAACCCAAGCCCAAACAATCCAAGCCAAGCTTAGCAGAGTTACAACCGATCTGCTGACCCAAGTGAGAAATAAATGTTTGTTGAAGATACTGAGAATGGCATTGTTTGTTATGCATCATTATTTTGGTGATAGCTGCCTAATAGACTTTGTGATGGCTTATAAGACCCTTCATGATCTATACACATCCCCTCCTCCCTTAAACTCTCTTCCATCGTTGTGGGAACTTTCTGGGGTTATGCAAATGTTCCATACAGGGTTATATGTTTTATGATTGTTTACTTTTTAAGTTTATTTATTTATTTTGAGAGAGAGATCACAAGCAGAGGAGGGTTAGGGAGAAGGAGAAACAATCTTAAGCAGGCTCTGCACCATCAGTGTGGACCCCAACGTGGGGCTCAAACTCACGAACTGTGAGATCATGATCTGAGCCAAGATCAAGTCAGATGTTCAACCAACAAAGCCACCCAGGTACCTCTCCATGTTTTATGAGCATTTATACATGTGATAACATTAATTAATTTGTACATTTAAGATATGTATATATCGCTGTATATAAACTTACTACAAAAAGGAAATCAATAAATATTGACAATATTGAACTCTACGTAGTAGGTTTGCTTTTTAAAGTGCTATAAGTTATCAATTCTGAAACTATCTTTTTAAGCTATCTTGAGTCATAAGCAAACCAGAAAATACGTTGTGAAGAATGAAAAACAAGTTCCTTCTTTTGAAGAAGATATATATGTGTGTGCGTGTATGTTTATATATATTTCAATGTGTATTTCCTAAGAATACAGGCATTTTTAAGATAATTTTATTACATTATCAAATATTTAATATTGGTACTGTACTGTTATCTAATCTAGACTTCCTATTCAGATTTCATCAATAATATTCTATTGTCCCAATAATGTTCTTTATAGCTTTCTATGTATATCTAAAAGAAGGAAGACTAACTGGGAAATACTCTCTAGTATCATAAAGGAATTGGGAGATAGAAATGTGAACTAATGTTTTACAGACACACATACACATACACACATTATACAGACAGACATAGATGTAGATACAAAAATAAAAATATAAAGATAATAGGGATGGCTATTGAGCCAATCTGATGTAAATAAAGAAATGAAAAAATAAAGAAATGAAGGGAAATGTCTTCCTTAAAGGAGAATGCCAATCAATAAATGTAGATGTAATAATGGATTTAGAAAATCATCAATTAAGATAAAAGTAGTAATTTAAAGTGTGGTGATGAAAAGATATTTATATATTCTCAAATTATCTCCTGTTACTTTTTAATTACAAACTGAAAATGTTGCCTTTACAGCAGAGAAACCTGCTGGATTACCACTAGGAGATCAAAGCTAATATCACAAATACTGGAAAAACCCAACATCTTTGACACTTGATATAAAGTACTAAGAAAAACTGAATATCATTTTAGTACTTTTTCTGTAAAAAAATGCATAATCTTATTCAAGAACAAAGCAAATCCAAATCAAATGCTATTAGCCTGAAATCTCCAAATATGTTAATTCAAGGATCAAGAAACAGGTAAAAACTTGACATTAAATTCAATACATGGATAGAGAATAAACTGAGGGTTGGTGGAGGGATGTAGATGAGGGGATGGGCTAAATGGATGATGGTATTAAAGAGGGCATCTGTGATGAACACTGAGTGTTATATATAAGTGATGAATCACTAAATTCTACTCCTGAAACTAATATTACACTATATGTTAACTACCTAGAACTGAAATGAAAACTTGAAACATAACAACTAAATAAATTAATAAATTAATTAAACAACCCTGGATTGAATTCTGGACAAGAAAAAGAAAAGCTATCAAGGACATTATCAGGATAACTGATGATCTGAGTAGGAAGTCCAGATTAGATAACAGTGCAGTACCAATATTAAATATCCTGGTTTTGATAACTGTAATGCAAATATCTTTAAAAATGTCTGTATTCTTAGGAAATACACATTGAAATATTTAGAAGTTAAAGGGCATAATGTCTTCAATGTCCTTCCAAAGTTCAGGAGAAAAATCTGTATATATTTGTATATTTTCTGGTAAATAGGTAGGTAGACAAGTATAAAGAAAGAAAGAAAAAAGGGAGGGAGGGAAGAAGGAAGGAAGGAAGGAAGGAAGGAAGGAAGGAAGGAAGGAAGGAAGGAAGGACTGAACAAATGAGCAAATGGGGCAAAATGTAGTCAATTGGTATATCTTGGTAAAAAATATGGGGGTGTTCTTTGTACTACTAAAACTTTTATAAGTGTGAAACAAGAGCAGTTTTTTAAATGCTCCCACTGCTCTTAACATACTCAACTTATACTATTTCACTTTTTTCTTCTTTCATAACACTGACTACCACCCTTCAACATGCTATACGTTTATTATTTACTATCTATCCGATATCTGTATCTTTTTTGGCTCACTGATATACAGTCTAGGGTCCTAGAAAGTGCTTGGCACAAAGTAGGTGCTCAATAACTCTTAGCTGAATGAAAAGAGAGATGATTGGGGTGAACTGGGAAAGTAGTGATGATAATACAGATAAATTACTGTATTGACAATAGCTAACATCACAATAATAAATGCTTATTGAACATTTACTCTTTTGTTTCCATGTATACAACCCATAGTAATTCTAAGTGCTTTACACATATTACTTATTTAATCTGCCAAAATTTCTGAGATGTGTACTATCATATTCACTTTACAAAATGAGAAACCTAAAGCACAAAGAGAGTAGTAGCTTTTCCAAGGTCATCGAGCTAGAAAGAGAAAGCCAGATATGCTGGTTCCTACAGTCCTCTGTTGTGCCTTTTTGAGCCAAAGGGAGAGGCAGTGTCCAATAGCACATAGGCAAACCATTCAGGATCAGACACACTTGGAGTAAGTCCTAGTCTATCAGACATTAGCTGTGCAAATTTAAGGCAGTAATTTAATTACTCTGTTACCAAGTTTCCTAATTTAAAAAGATGCACATGACATTTGCCACAAGAAATGTGAGGCTTAAGAGATATAAAGTACCTGAAAATGCCTGGAAAATCATAATTGTTAGTTTTACCCTCCTTAAAGGGAATGACAAATCATTGTTGTTTCTCAGGTTGGCTTACTAGATGGTAATACTGTTGAATAAGCTAGTTAATCATGGTCACTTACCATTTTAGGTATTATTCACTGTTTGGTCTCTGGCATTAATAGATAACACTTTCTCTTTTTTTGTTTGACTCAGTATTCTCTGTACATCATCCCTTTGTGTGCCTGCAAACTAAACTTAGGATGGTCTACATTGGCACCAAAATATCTAGTTGCAGCATAAATTGAACAGAATTCCTCCTGTTCGGTTCTTGAAAAGAGGATGATCTGGGGCTTCTAGAGAGCCAATATGAGTGGGGAGTAGTAAGAAAGTAGTATTTCTTCCCTGAAGTGAGTTGTAAATTGTGCAGAGTAGGAGGAATGGATATGTCTAATGAATATGCTATAATTTTATGAAATGTTTTTAACATTAGTGCTGCTCAGTGTGCAATGAAGATGTCAATAATGATCATTGTTCTACTTACTGTATTAACACAAACTCCCACATTGGTGATGTTTTTGGTCCATTATCTGCTTATATGACTTAAAGTAATTACCTATTTAGCATTACTATATTATATCAATCTGGAGTGTAGGCAGAGTTTTTTGGTGCCTTCATAAATCCCTTATTAATAAAACAAAACAACCTAAAACTTCTGATGTCATCAAAGAAAAATGTATTGGAAGAAAAGACCCTGAATCAGTAGTTTCACTTGAAATGCTGAGAGCCAAAGATGATAGTACAGGTAAGCACACTGTTTGGAGACTGATGCCTGAACAAAATGTTCTCAAATAGGGATATACTTTGCCTATTGCATAATTATAATTGAGTCCTATTTCTCTAGCTCCACATCAAATCATGTAACCAGATGTACCTTAGCTTGGAATCAACATATTTTCACTCTTACCTGACACTTGCATCAGGCAAAAAGCATCTGAATTTGTAATATTTATTGACTTTTTTAGTTTGTACAAAGAACTTTCTACAGTTCTTCATATGTAATAGCCCAATAAGTCTAGTGATATTAGGTATAACTCTTTGCATATTTACCCTGGAGGATGAGTAGATATTATATGGAATTTATCCTTTAAATAATTTTCTTTGAGTGAAGCAAGCCTCCCTTATTTCCATGTGGATGCACTCACAAAGTTTAGAAGTAGCCAAATATCTGATTTAAAAAACTTTTAATGTTTATTTATCTTTGAGAGAGAGAGACAAAGTGTAAGCTGGGGAAGGACAGAGGGAGACACAGAATCTGAGGCTCCAGGTTCTGAGCTGTCAGCACAGAGCCCAACACTGGGCCAAACCCCATGAGCTGTGAGATCATGACCTGAGCTGAAGTCAGACACTTAACCAACTGAACCACCCAGGCGCCCCTAAATACGTGATTTTAAAATTCAGTCTTCAAGAGCGAATCTAGCAATCAGGAATTGTTAAAAATTTTAAAATAAAAAAAAATGCATTTGATTAACCAGCGTTGAGACACCAGGTGGCTCAGTTGATTAAGCATCTGACTCTTCATTTCGGTCAGACATGATCTTGAGTTCAAGCCCTGCATTGGGATCTGCGCTAATGGTACAGATCCTGCTTGGGATTCTCTCTCTCCCCCTCTCTCTCTGCCCCACCCCTGCTCATGCTCTCTCTAGATCTCAAAAGAAATAAATAAGTTAAAAAATATTAATCAGTGTTTTCATTAAAACCATAGAATTAAAGGAGTATGGCAAAGTGTCCTATCCGAATCCAAGTAAAGTTGATACAGAACTAAAATGACTTGAGTTCTTAGGGGAACCTTAAGGGATATTAGATACCACTTAAAAGATTTCAGTTTTTCAAAAGTGATTTTAAAAGCCATTGTACTAGATAAACTATCTGTATTACTTCTTGTTAGTATCCACATTTCATGGTTTCTACAGCTAGTTACACATTCTGAGCATCTGCTAAAGCTCAAATTCTGCTCTAGCTTCCTGTAGAGGAGTTAAGGATTATTTGCTTTTATATGGTTCATTTATGTCTGTGGTATGTGATAAAGGTGGTGATTTCTTGACACAGCAATGTAGATGGGTTTTCCCCATTAAAAGCTCTATGGGGGCGCTGGGGAGGAAACCCTTATAAATCACTGTGTGGTCTTGTAAATCATGCCGTGTTGTGAGATATTTTCCTCCCAGGTTTGAATCAAAATAACAAGCACACATGAAATTGCCAAGAGCATCCAAAAAGAAAGCAGTATCACCCAAAACAAACAAAGCAAAGTCTAATATTATTTTAAGCAAAAATCCTAAAAAATTGCTTGACCCAAATGAAATATTTCAAGTGTTTCCAGGAATATGAAAATATGAATAGGTATGTATATATTCCTATTTTAAATAAGGAAATTATAGAAGAATACTAAAGCTACAATAATAGTAACAATGGAATAAATTCTATTTATCATGCACTAACTCTGCTTGACATTTTGCTAATTGCTTTCCCTTGATTTACTTTGTTTAATCCCTACAATCACACTATGAAGTTGGCATCATGTTACAGATAAGGAAATTTTTGACTGCTATCTGCACATTTACTGGAATATCCTGTAAATGTACCATGATAAATTTACTTCAAGACACATCTCATTTACAGAAAAATTATTTGACATTATGTAGCTGTGTAATTTCTCTCCTCACTTTTTATGGTCATACCTCTAATTAGGGACAGATAAAGTATCTTCATATGTGCATTTCTTAAGTAAAAAAAAAATACTTCTAGATTTGTCTTAACTCTTTCCTATCATCTCTTTCCTAAATAATGACTACCAACTGTAGACATCAATTGAGCACTAACTGTTTCATGAAGTACAGATAAAAAAAAGAGATTAAAAATGAGGGAAACTGTTCTCCCCAAATTTATATACGAATACACAAATACACACACACAATTTCTTAAACCTTAGGATACTAGGCACAATCTTCCAAAGGATATCCTTGCCCTAAAAGATTCAGCTTTTATAGATATTGAGTTTTATTTATTATGGGGGGAAGATTTAACCTATAGAAGATTCTGGTTTATTGTTAATAACATAGATACCTTAGTACTATAAAAATAGATCTGCAACTATAAAGTGACATTTATTCATTTCATATTTTCTTAAACTGATTGAAGTGGGTTACTCCTTTAAATATGGAACTGATTATTTTATAAATAATTTAGACAATAATATGTGAGATGTTCTAATGGGGAAAAAGATATGAAATCTCATTATAACAGGGATATACAGTGGAAGTCATCCTGTGCCTATGTGATCCTTTGTTGAACAACAAAGTAAGATCTTTCCTTTTAGATCACTGATCTGGGAGTATCAAACAAAATGTGTTTCTTCTGAATTTCTAAATACTTACACCTAAGTTTTTACCTTTTATTTGACTGTTGGAAAATTTAGTCTAAGTTTTGATTTACCACTACTATCAATTTTAAAGGACTACATAATGTGTGTATTTTACAATGATGATCTGTTTTCCTATCTTTAGTTTCTGTTAATCTGATTCCTAAGGATTTATTTTTCATATGTGTATATATATGTATGCTTATGTATATACACATATATGTGTGTATAAGTGTCACTGTGTGTGTTTATGAGTGTACTTCAGCTACATCAAGCTCCTTATAGATGAATAGAGTAAGACAGGGCAGTAACATTTAGAAAAATAAAACCAGCAATCATACTGACACATGACTATCATAATATATTTTTAAAAATATGTATTCTAATACATTCCATACAGAGACAGATATATGCCAAATTTTCTTGCCCCTAAGAAAATTTAAGCAGTGAAACTTGCTCCCATTCCTCACAATGAAGGAAAGAACATGGACAAGCAAGTCAAACAGATGTGGATTCTCACACCATCTTAGCGTGGGCTACCTGTTTGTGCAGGAACTGTACAAACTCCAAGAGCTTCAGCATCCTCGTTTCAAAAATGAAGGAAGTCTTTTTTCTTTTTCCTCTTTTTGAGTTTATTTATTTATTTTGAGAGAGAGTGAGTAGGGTAGGGGCAGAGAGAGACAGAGAGACAGAGAATCCCAAGCAGGCTCCCCACTGCCAGCTTAGAGCCCAATGTGGGGCTCGAACTCACCAACCATGAGATAATGACCTGAGTTGAAACCAAAAGTCAAACACTTAACAGACAGAGCTAGGTGCCCCATGAAGAAAATATTTTCTATTTGCCAGATGTTTGTAAATTTTAACGAGATTAAATAAATTTGTCACATAGTACAGGCTCAAGAAATGCTGGTTCTATTCTTAGTCTTCCTTGTGGAAATCTCCACTCACTAGATTTTCACTAAACACACACTAGACATTCTGAAAATATTTAATGTATAAATTACAATGAATTAAAGGGACCTATTTTCTTTTACTGGAATAGCCTATATAGGGAAAAATTTACTATAACTTTATGTTCAAAAAAGACATATGTTCAGTGAATTTTTTAAATGATGGTGTCCAATGCTTGTAAAAATAGACATATGCATATGTTTCTACTTGTTAGGAATGATCATTCTCACATAATGCAAATGGGAGTACACATAAATTTGTCACAGATTGTCTCAAGAGGACTTTGAACTTCTATATATCACCCTTGATCTAGTAATTTGACTTGAGAGAATTTTGATGAAAAATAATCTAGGTGGGCTACCTGGGTGGCTAGGTTGGTTAAGTGTCTGACTTTGGATTTTGGCTCAGGTCATGATCTCATGGTTCATGAGTTTGAGCCCTGCATAGGACTCTGTACTGATAGTGTAGAGCCTGCTTGGGATTTTCTCTCTCTCTCTCTCTCTGTCCCTCCCCAACTAGTGCACATGAGTTCTTGCTTTCAAAATAAACTTAAAAAATAAAGAAAAATAATTAAGGATAGGTACAGAAATTTTATGAAGATGTTCACTGCAATACTATTTATCATATAAAATTGGTTTAAAATCCATATTCAGTAGATGGTGACTGAGTAAAGTGGAATATGGAAAGTAAAGATAACGGAATTCTGACTATTATAAAATGAGATGGCAAAATACATTTCTTTTTTTTAAATAGTTTATTGTCAAATTGGTTTCCATACAACACCCAGTGCTCTTCCCCATAAGTGCCCTCCTCCATCACCACTACCTCTTTTTCCCCCTCCCCCTTCCCCTTCAACCCTCAGTTCGTTTTCAGTATTCAGTAGTCTCTCGAGGCAAAATACATTTCTTGACATGAAAAGATGTATATAACATACAGATCTTGAAATATCATGTACAGAGTAACCTTATTTTTAGGAATAAATTCATATTTCTGTAAAGAAAAAAGAAACTTGGGAGGGGGTTATAAAAAGATGTGAAAATGGCCTTGGTTGTTTCTACAAGATTGCAGGTGATTTTTATTTCTTTTAGCCTCACTGTATTTTCTCATTTTTCAGTGATGAATACCTGGCACTTATGTAACAAGAGACATCAGCTGAAAAGGAAAGAACTGCCTAAAGTCCAACTCAACTTCTGTCTTATTTTGTGCTTCAATGGTGGTACATCCCAAGGCAAACTGTTTGTTAAGAGAACTGAGCATAGTATGCTACTTATATGGTGTGGTCCACAACCCTGGCCTTTATTTTAAAAAACAGATGTACTTGAGTGACCTTAAACAACCTAAATATATGATAGCTGAGAAGAAGTTTTGAGGAGATGGTGTCTATTCTTGTGAGATATTATCAGCACCATTTAGATTTTATCTCTTTTCTTTTCTCTTAATCAAGACGTGCTGCTATTGAACAAGACCATTGTGTTTGTTGCAACAGAAGTCAATTTCCAGGCAAGTCATTTGGAGCAAGTTCTGAGCCAGTTTTCTCTCAGTTTTGGATATCTGGTAGTGTTATAGGTGCTTTGGTACAAACCTTCAACTCCTCTTTTTTTTTTTTTCAGCCATTAGAGTAAATTGGTATCTACACATCTCACTACATATATAAAAAATACACTCTGAAGAAGGAACTAGTATATATTCTACTCAAAAGAAATATCACGTATTTTGTGAGCCAGCCTAAATGACATGCTAATGGATTGAGATATAATGTATAATCCTGAGTATCTATTTTACTACTCTTAAGGGCCTTGAATTTGGGATGAGAATGTCAGGTTTCTCTTATAAATTTCACCTGCCTAACATTGTTTCTGTCCCTTTAGCTGAATGTAATATTTATCTTCATGTCTTTAAAAAAGGACAATAAACAAATAAGCAAAACAAGTAAAACTACACTACTATTAATGTGCTGTGTAAAAATAATGTGTACATCCTGTTGAGAACACAAAGAACATCAAATAGGAGGACCATCTAAGAGGAATAATGTCTAGGGGGTACTTCCCCAAATGTTGCCCATGCTTGTTAAATGAAGTGACTTGGAAATAGGTTCTACCCTCTTCCAGTGACCTCTGGCCCCCATATATCTTCTTCTCTACCCACCTTCTCAAAATATTCCCTCAGAAGCCTTTTACTCAACCTAAAAAGAGCTCCCAGATGTCTTGCTACCTCACTGTGTAGCCTCCCTCCCGTTTACTGAGATTGTATGATTAGGAAAGATAGCAGGAAGGGTTTAACAACAGGACCCGTTTTTTGGTTCAAAATAAGTTCATACATAGCAGGTCTTTTTCTTTATCTCTGTGTGAATAGTATGGAAATGAGGAACACCATTTTCTGTAACTACTTACAGATAGCATTTGGAAGTTATAGTACACTTCTTTGGTTTATAGTTTAAATTTACATATCAGTATTTTTTTAATTTTTGATGAAGTGGTCTCATAATAAACGAATAGATGACTTAAACTCTATGTATCAAGTCATTTGCTAAATGTCTTAATAGAAATTTCTGTTTACATTTCCAGCAAGTGTCTCCTGTTTTCCCACATTCTCTGACTGATAATTATCACTGAATTTCCTGGCAATGTGGTTTAACCCTGGCCTTCTATTCTAAAAATGAAAATCAAGTAAATACAAAAGACTGCATCATTCTCTTTGGTGAACCCACTTACATTTTGAATGAGGACACAATGGTCAAAAGAAGAGTTTATAAATAGGAAAATAGATATTTATGATAATGTCTGCCCTTTCTTCATGAGTCATTGTGGGTAACATTTGCAATATTGCTGTGGCAATTGTTAAACATCTATTACCTATTGCCAAACTTACAATAAAATATCTCCAATGAGAGAGGCAGCAGTGCCTGACTGACCTCACAATTAAAGTTTGCATCTTTAAAAAAGAATCTGGTTGGAGAACCTCCCTCCTCATTAGTCTCTTTTGTCAACAATTTCAAGCATGGAAACAGCCTTAGAAAGACCCATGACTTTGGGATTGGAATGAAGCTGTAAAAAAGCATGTTTTTATAAGAACAAGAAGTCAGAAAGTTGATCTTCACTGGTTTTCTGCCTACCATGTGGAATGTACCCCTGAGACCTGGTGTGTGCATCAGCACTATAGCTGATGGGAAGACAGGCATCATCATATCCAAAGCAGGGTTCACTCTGCCTTTCTTTCAAGTCAACAAAAATTTAAAAACATCTTATTACAGGTTCAAAAATATTCTATGTGCTGTTATAATTAGGTCAACCAAACATTACTTGGTCAACATTAAAACAGAAAGCTGGGTAGCAGTTGAAGTCACAAATAGTTTTCCATGAACTTGGATGTCTTGAGCAAAGCGGAGATGTTTGCATAATCTTTTCTGTAGCAACAACATTCCACATGCATATTTCTCTTTAAAAAGAAACTCCATGCTCAGTGGTATTCTGGGTTCAAGGCCTGCTTAAAAAGCATCTCAAATCAAAAGTCTGCTTCTAAAAACTGAGATGTAGAGAAGGTCGTAAGTTTTTTACTACTCTTTTAAATCACTTATGGATGACTAAAAACCACATTAATTCAAATACACATTCATTTAAATCCTTGAACTTGAACTTTTAGCTATCTAGCCCAATTTCTTCCCCCAAATCATCCCAAATGCTTGCGGTTTATACAGACAAGATAAATCACTATATACAGCACTGAGCAGAAAAGGTGAAATGCACAATAAACTTGCCTGCATAATTTTTCTTAAGGCCTGGAAATAAAATGCAGCCTACCATTTTTTCGGCATTTTTCCAAAATACAAGCCTCAAAGTGTATATGACAGAACATTTATTTTTAAAAAGATGGAAATATAAAACTAGAGATCCCAGCCTAAAAAATAAAAGCAAATCTCTGGATTATACTTATTTTGAATATCTTACTTTCCCTGTAGATTGATCAAGACAGCATTTAATAAAGCAATATTTTTATGATATTTTATGATATTGCTTTGAGCCAATGGGAGATATGTCCAAAATTGTCACTTTTCTTCAATACAGTAAAGTTGTATCATTTTATGAAAATTTAATTTTATGAATCAAACTATGTGGCTAGATAACTTTACTAGTATGACAAACAATAAAAAATTCTATACAATAATATTTTCATACATATTTTTATTATAGATTATACAGTGAATTGTTACACATTAATATGTATCTATCACTGCACAGAGTTGTAAAAGCGAGCCTGAAACCCCTGAGTAAGATCTCTTAATCATCTAGAGATGGCAGAAGAAAAAAATTCCTACATGCTTATGTCTTACCCTTGTATGGAAATAATGATAATCACCACAGTAATGATTCCGCTATAACAGTAAGTCAGTGAAGTTATGGTAAGGGGTGAGGCAGTCAACCAACTAGGCTGCCATTTTTAAAGGGAATTAAACATCACCAGAATAAATTATAATATGATTACTGGTTAATTTAGATTTCCAAATAAGACTTGTTTGTAGTTGCTGAAGTAAAAATTGATACTAATCACTCCAAATTGGTGCCAGTAAGCAAATTTAAAATAACAAATAGCTTTGCCAACCAAATCTCTCTTTTTTTAGAGGTAAGTTTCAAATTACAATAAATCTAAGACCAGCCAGATAAGTTGTTTATCTCAGTCCTAGTCCACTGAAACTATTAATATGAGGATAAGGTTCTTTACCAGAAGCAAGTAATCTCTTTCATTGTCTGAAGTTTAAAGCATTCACTATGCCTCCCCCAAATTTTATAATTTAAGAAATCTAGACCCACAAAACACATACATACCAAAGAGGGGGAAAATAGCTAAAGGAATTATTTTGGGACAATTGACTCTGTAGACAGAAGTGAATTAGTAAGTAAAACTCTCTGAGCTCTTTCATCTATGAAAGCTTTTTTTTTTAAACAAAAAAAATATGTTCATATTGAATGTGAAGCCAAAAATAAAATGGAAGATCATTTGAGTTCTGTTCTGACCAATAATTATGTTCAAGTTTCTCCAACTGAAGACCAACATGGGATTAAAATAGTTCTTGTCCATGTGTAGCTGAAATTGACCAATGTTCCTAACATTAATTGCAGTGGCCTGATAAATGGGATTTTGAACTTAATTGAGTATTTTTTAAATATTTATTTAATTTTGAGAGAGAGACAGAACACAAGCAGGGGAGGTGCAGAGAGTGAGTGAGACACACAATCTGAAGCAGGTTTCAGGCTCTGAACTCACAGCTCAGAGCTTGAATGGGGGGCTTGAAACTGAATTGAGTATTTTATGATGGTACTGTAACATGCAGAATGTATACAAAGATAAATGATGAGTTTATTTATCTTTCAGATTCCAATAACTGCTATTTCTCTGTTGCAATTTACAGAAAATCTGCAAAGGAAAATCTGACTTCTGAATTTGGCTTGTGACTTTAATAAACTTTAGTTCATCAAAAATTCTTAGAATTGTCTATGTCAAAAGAAAGTCTGACATAATTACAGGTTGAAAATGCTTGAATCAAAATATGGAAGTATGATAAAAACTAGAAGTTTTTCTAAACTGAAATAAAGGAAAAAATAACTTTAAAACATTTGAACAAGACTTTGCAAATACCTAGTAAATAATTTTTATTCTAGTGAGAGAAAATGACTAATTGTATCTAACAAGTAAGAACGTATTTAAGAAATTTAAATGCATCAAAATGTTATGTTTGGCACAGCAAAATACACCCTATTATAAAGAAAAATGTGAATTCTTTTTGTATAAAATAGCAGTTTCTCTGCCCTCTCATTATATAAATATTGATCACATTGAACATGGTCCAGGAGGTCTAATATCATGTTAATTGCTTTCCATGTATTATCTCATTTAATCTTCCCAATAACCTCATCAAATAAATTCTATTATCTTCCCTTTACACATGACATATGACAAAATTAAGGCCCAAAAGGGCTAAGTAACTAGCAGAAAATCACATTGGCAAGTTCAAACCCATGACAGTCACACTTCAAAGCCAGTGCTCATAACTCCATCTAAGACAATGTGAGCTTCAGTAAGTTCCTATACTTGGCAACACTTAGTTAAGCTCTGGATATGTATTACTCTATATCTTGATCGGTCTCTCCCTCTCTCTCTCTCCCTCTCTCTCTCTCTCTCTTAAATCTCCTATGGAGTAATCTTCGGCCTCATTTTATATTCAAAGAGCAAACTTGTCCATGTGCCCTGCAACTACCTGAGGATACAGTATGAAACTCTTAAATAAATTGAAAAAAATTTCAGTTGATAAAACAAAATGAAAAGTTGATTAGAATTCAACCCATAGTATGTAAGAACTGGGTATAAATAAGAAAATCCACCGTATTCTACTACCAATGTTTACAACAGTTGCAGTGTTCATAACTCAAAGACACCCACCTTCACTTTACAGTAACCATTACAAATTTTAGACTACATGGTTGCATGGTCAAACCAGTGTACATAACCTAAGTTATTTCTTGTAAATAATCTTAGACCTTTTAATATATGCTCAATTGCCTTTGCAGAAAGTCATTGTAGTAGGGAAAAAATGGCAGGCTCCAAAGACAAATTAAATAAACAAAACAGGGGATTGAATAAAAATGTAAATTTACTTTGAGATTCATTTTCAATTTTCTGTCCTCTGCTTTAGAAATAAGTGAAAAAAGAACAAAGGACTGATTGGTGACTAAGTGCTGAAAACTCTGATCATAAATTTCATGGACTCCAAGTGATTTTTGGCAGATTTGACTTGCCCTATGAAAACGTGCAGAAAGCATCACCATAACCTCACTACTTTATTTTGAACATTCACATCTCTGTGTTATGCTTCCATTCAAGGGACAAGAATGCATCTGAATCTTGGATACTATGAATCTGGTAAAGTACACCAGGTATCCTCCAAGTAGAACTGTTCAACAATTCCAAAATGTGGTGAATTATAAAGCGCTTGTTTTTTTTTTTATGTTTATTTATCTGAAAGAGAGAGAGGCAGAGACAAAGAGACACAGAGACAGAGACAGAGAAAAGGCATGCAAGCAGGGGAGGGGCAGAGAGAGAGAATCCTAAGCAAGCTCCAAGCTGACAGTACAGAACCCGATGTGAAGCTCAAACCCACAAACCATGAGATCATGACCTAAGCCAAAATCAAAAGTTGGCCACTTAACCTACTGAGCCACCCAGATGCCCCATATAATGGTTATTTTAAATTCAGTATCTATAAACATATTCTATGGCATGCACAGATTCTGAATCCCCCCTTTCTTCAGGTGGAACAAAAGGGTAAGGGGTGGGATTAGAATAGGGATAGGATCAGGGGTGCAAAAGCTTAAGCAAGAAATGTATGTATAGATTATGTCTTCGGATACATATAAAGGGCGACTAGCTGCCTATGTGGATTTTGTGAATAAAACTAAAAGGATTAATATCTGATTAAATAGATTGAGCCAGTGAATTAAAACTCAAACATTTGTGCATGCATGAGTGAGCACTTCTCTGCTGTTGAACAAAAGAACAACTGCAGATATTAATGTAAGATCTTCCTGTTTTCACCTAGAGCCAGCTTAAATCCTTGTTAGAACATTAAAGACCTTCTAATGGAGTATGTCTGCAACACACACACACACACATGATATACAGAGAATACTACACGCTAGTCAGTTTGCTGCCTGATGAATGCACATGGGAATAGAGAAGAAAACTAACATTCAATTTAATTATAGTATATTTTTATGATCAAGGGAGGTAATTCCAGTTTTCTCTTATTTAGATATAATTTTAAGTTAAATCCTAATAGACATAACCCTTCACAAGAAGGTACTGCCTAAGTGGAGTCCAAGGCAGAAAATTTATATTAATACTCTTTTTTTTTAATTTTTTATTGTCTTTTATTTATTTTTGAGAGACAGAGAGAGACAGTGCAAGCAGGGGAGGGTCAGAGAGAGAGGGAGACACAGAATCTGAAGCAGGCTCCAAGCTCTGAGCTAGCTGTCAGCACAGAGCCCGACGCAGAGCTTGAACCCACGAACTGTGAGATCATGACCTGAGCTGAAGCCAGACACTTAACCAACCAAGCCACACAGGTGCCCCAATATATTAATACTTTTTAATGAGATTAAGCTATTTATTTTTGGCCTCTTGTCACATTTGGGGGGGCAATCAAAAATCATAAAATCCTTTTTTAAGTCTACATAATATCTCTAGTTGCCTGAGTCTCCAAGGACACTTGAAATGTCAGGCATACTGCAGTATGCATAGGAAAAATAAGAAACATCTTTTTGAAAGTTAATTTTATGTAAAAATGTATAAATAAAGGAAGCATTTTATAGGAAAAATTGATAATTGATAAATTTCTAATTCATTGCTATCGTATTAATATTTATAACTTTTGTATTGGGCTGGATCATTTAAGGCTGTATTTGCAAACTCTTGGGTTTTCATTTCAGTGGAAAAGTACGAGAAACTTAGGTGATTAATTACAGTAAGACAAACCTAAATTAAATTTAAGTGAAAGGTACCATATTATTAAAAACCCTAAACAGCAGGCAACTTGTCAGTATTTGCAACAGGTACGTAAACAAAGCCATTCAGTAAATTAATTAGCTACTGATCCTGCTTAAGATGCAATCTTATCACATTAAATTCTCCAAGTCAAGATACATATTGCAGTCAAAGTGATAAAAATTAATAGTGTCACTGTTGAATTGTCAGTATCTTATTCTTTTGTCTAAAATAATAATGCCACTTATAATCACTGGTATCTTGGGGTCAATACACTGCATTAAACAAGTCATTGCACTACCCCACTATATTATGGTCTTAATGTTACTGAGCATATTCTTCAAAATCCAGTTACTTTTAACTTACATTCATATAGGATACATGTTGTGGCCAAAGTATACCACAAACAGTCAATAAATTCTAAATGCCAACTGTATTTTGCTTGTTGATGGTTTGTTTGCATAAATAAATGAATGAATAAATACACAAATAATTTTTTTGGTGATATATGAGGCTTTATCTACACACTGAAACATACAAAATGTTTTAATACTATACTATTTTCAAAACAAGCCAATAGGTGCATTATTTATATTCAAATGTTTATTGAAAAACATAGCAAACAAGTGCAGGAAGTGTCACTTAATTTGTTTAATAAACAAATCACTAGTTAAGAACAGTTATGTGGTCAACATTTTAGTTATTAACTATATAATAACCATATGAGAACTTTGCCTTAGGCTATAAAACTTTAGGAAGACATATAGTACAAGACTGTTTAGTTCTATTTTCTTGGGGTTAAATGAACTATCAACCCTTTATTGCTTAGTTGAAAAATAAGTACACACTTTTAGATGGTAATGACATACAGCAATAATCTTGGCAGTGATGACGTGAAGAAACAGAGGAAACAGAAAAAAGCTGAAGGCTAAATCTAAAATTGGTCCCATTAGGACTCTGAAACTGTCTCTTAAGCAGAACAGGCTGGCTCCAGGTCGCATGAACATGACTTAAGCTTCCCTTGGCAGAACCAGCATGACTAGATAATTGATTCAACCATGTAAAAAATTTTGAGTTACAGCATTAGTATGAAATATATATATCCACAGATGAACTTTTTAGAGCAGAGAGGACTTTAGAAAATGAGGAATTCAATGTGTAAGATCTTTACAGGTCAGGCTGCTGGTACACATGTTCCCATCTCCTAGGTGACCATAAGGCTTTCACAGCTGGGGCTCTACATGTAAAGAAATAAAATGTGACACTTGGGTTTGGAGGTTCATTTAGTGGTCAAAAGGCTATGAATCACAAATCAGGACACACAAAAATAATTTCTTGCTCCTGTTCAACTACACGTACAAGACAATCTCAAAGGTAAGCATGTTTAAAAGTAGCATTTATTTTTTACAATCTCTAAATTAATATCAAACATAAAACAACCAACTAACCAATCAATTAATGCCATCCCCCCCACAAAAACAACTCTAAGAACGGAATCATAAATAGAGGGCTGAAAAAGAAACACTAAAATTAACCTATATTTCCCTCTTATTCTCTTATTCTAATAAAAGAAAGGGTACATTTCTGTCCCTGTGGTAGGAAGGCTTCTAAGACGGACCCCAATCTTCCCTGCATACTAAAATTTACAAACTTGTGTAATTTCTTCCCCAGAATATAAGCTGTGTTGAGAGGTTTCTAATCAATAAACTATGGCAAAACTGATGGGATATCATTTATGCAATCAGGAAGCAAGACTGTGACTTGCGGCTTACTGACAGATTCTGTCTATTGCCTTTTGAGCATGCATGCTTTGATGAAGCAAACTGCGTGTTGAAGGGGTCCATGTGGCCATGACCCACAGCTCTCAGTTCAACCACTCACCAGGAACTTAATCCAAGTAAGCTTGGAAATGAATTTCCAAGCACTCAGATAAGACCACAGTCAAGGCCAATATCTTGATTACAGCCTCATAAGGAACTATGAAGCAGAGGACTCATCTAAACTGTGCCCAGATTGGTGTACAACAAAAATTGTGAGATTATAAATGTTGTAAGCTACTAAATTCTGAATAATTTATTATACAGCATAAAAAAACCTATTACAGTATAATGCATTCCAGTTCATATAGAACCAACAAGCATTCTATTAGCAATGTCCTCCCAATAATAACACAACTGTCTGCAAATAAATGAAAGGTGGCAACATTGTCATTATGCTATCATCTTTTATTTTTAATGAAAACCAGAATCTGCAGAGCAAATTTTGTAAATCTACTTTGAATTACCTAATATTTAGATGTTTTACATATATTTATAAATAACACATTTAAATAATACTATATATATATTATATATTTCAACTCCTATGTACAGCTGCTGACAACTGACAACTTTCAGGTACTCATAAATAACTCATTTTAAAAATGAAAGTTCTCCAGAATAGAGAATTGCTTGAAAAACTACACAAGGATTTCTCTCATTAACACTTGTAGACATGTAGAATATAGTTTAAAGATCAAGAGACTTTAAAATATCAAATAAAATATTAAGCATATTATAAAATTTAGACAAATATCCAGATAAACTTGAGAATAAGTGTGCTTTTTTTTTTTTTGAAATATACAAAATATGGAAAGGCTGGGAATTAGCATTCACTTGGGGCTATATCTAACAGTAATTAGATATACTAAGTTTGTGGTAGGTAAAGCATGAATTCTGGAGTCAGGCAACTTGGATTCTGTTCTTTACTCTGCTATCTAACAAATATAGGACACTGGACAATCTCTTTATGCCTCAGTTTCCTCATCTCTATAATAAACATAATAAAGGATATATGTCAGATGAGAATTAGGATAACACATGTAAAAGCATTTGAAATGGCTTCTAGCATACAGAAAAGGGCTAAAAATTGTCAAACCATGGAAGTGATTTTACGCATAGGGCTTACCTCTATGGGTTTTTCAGGTACAAAATAAGAGCTTGAAGAGGACAAGTTTTTAAAGTTCTCTATAGTCTTGTCTTGATGATTTTATTTTGTATCATTCAAAATACTTAAAATAAGTAGAAAATATGTAGTTATTGATTTATTCAATACTTATTTATTAAGACCTTAATATGTGTTAGGCAGTATATTAGATGTGGATAAAACTAAGATAAAGGTCTGTCTCTGTTCCTGGAGATAATCTAAAGAAGCTGTCAAAGATAATTGTTATGAACCCAAAGTTGAAATCAGATTTTCTGGGGCTTAGGACTTTACAGTTTTAGACAATTTTCTTAACTCTCAACACCCAGGCTTCTTCTCCTTTGAAATGGAAGGATAATGGTCACATTCTCATAATTCCATGGTTTGGACTGAGTTAAAACAGGTAAGACATTGCAGACAGAACTTGGAAATAGTAAGTATGCAGGAAATACTAGTATTGCCAGGAGGAGAGTGAGCCAGGAAAACAAACACAGTGTATTGAGTATGATGATGAGTTGGGGAACGACAGAACACAAGGAGCTCGAACAGTGAATCAAGAAAGTTTCCCAGAGTCAATATTTGATCTCATATTAAAGAACTAAGAGAAGTAGTTTTAAGAAGATACAGTCTGGTTAAATATTTCAACATGAAATATTTTTTAAAATAACAAAATTTCACCAAAAGATAGGTAACTAAATATTTTCTCCACTTTAAAATACACTGACTTTATGAGTCTAAATTCACACTATTTTTCCATTCACTACACACTGCCATTTCCAAATAGATGCAACAAAGCATCTGTTGAGGTTGCCAATAGCATTCATATGCAAGGAAAAACAATTTGGACAATCAAATTATTCTCCTAGGGAGAAATGATCCTAAATGCAAATGCCACTCCAACTGGTAGCATTCCAAATGAAATTTGGGGCAAGGGTCTATTGTGATGCTCCTGCCATCACATCACTCACTTGACTCTCTCCACATAACTGTCTCCAAATAGTTGGGAAGCTGCCAAGTGAACACTAATTTTACTTATACATTGGTAGGACATGCATTATGAGGAACAAGTTCTAATAAAAACTTCTGTTTAGAGCTGTCTAATGCTTAGAACTGCTAAGCCCTCTGGGAGCCTTTCTACTACCCTGCTGATATTGCCAATCCTGGCACAGAAAGCATTCATGTAGACTTAAAACTCTTCTATCCAGGATGTTAAAACATGGACTGTGAGAGGTTGGTCTGACTGAGAAGGTTTTGTATGAAGGAAGAAAGTGAACAAAATGACTTCTAAATTTCCACTCAATTCTAAATTGCAAATCAATTACTTGAATACCCATTTTACTGAGTATAAAATATGAGCCAAGAATATGGTAATTTCCATTACAGTATTGTTGATGCCTACTGTTCTTGTGAAAGTAATAATGGAGCACACTTTGAATCTCAAAAGTATCTACTGTCACTAGAGAATATTAATTCTTCCTACAGTGACATGCCTCCAAGGAGTCTGTCGTGCAGCTCCATGGAGACTGATTCTATGGCTGAAAAAAAAAAAACCTCCTGGTATTTGTACTAAAGTAGGGTTTTTGCTCTACGAGAGGCTATTGTCATCTATTGCTCCTTTGAGCTCTGACCCTAAGCCTGCCAAGCCTGATATGCCCCATATATTCTTTGTAACTGCAAGTGAGAAAGGAATTTTTAAGAAGGAATCATTTCTAAACCCAAGGAAAACCAAAGGATTTCAGTATTTACCTGAATACGAATTGTTAAAAATCATAATTGAGAAAATATATTCAAATTCAATGTCTTATCCTCCAGCCCCACAATTACTACATTAAATTAAAATTCGTTTCCTCTTACTGGATTGTAAATATAATGTTAAAATGTTAATTCTACTCCGTGTCTTAGTCAACATCATGGCTTGACTGAAAATTTAAAATACAGATTTTTCAAATGTTCAAGTGACCAAAAATTATCATTAAAATATAATTTGTCAGACAAGAGACTACAGATTCTTACAGTTCTTAACAGGCTGAAACAATAAGCACACTCAAAGGAAAATACAATTTAATATAGATAAATTCAAAGTTCTACCTCTAGCTTAAAATAAACAAACAAACAAAGTATAGGTTAAGGAGGACAGATTGAAAGGTTTTTCACATAAATAAAACTGGGGACTTATTTGGAATAGTGTTATCCAGTAGTATATAATAAACCTACTAAAAATGGGTAATGTCTATGTTGAAATAAATAGAATGTCCAGACCAGTAAACCAATAGTCCCATGATTTCTGCACTTTTAGGACCATGTGTAGATACTGTGTCAGCTCTACAATTAAGGTAAAAATGGCCTAAATCTATTAAGAACATATAAAGAGGCAAAGAATGCCTTTGCAAAGAATGTAGAAAGAAATGTTAGGGCGGTAAAACAGGCGTACAACAATGATACTAAAATAATCACAACACTGATGAAGTAGTGCTTTCTATGTGCTACAGTGTGTTGGAGACACTTTAAACAAGCTGTTTGCTTTGACTCCTGCATAAATCCTAGGAAATAATAGTATTAGCTCCCCTTTTTTCAAATAAGGAATCTGATACTCTAAAAAATTAAGTTGTCTGAAATTACCTTCATTCCAAATAATTCAAAGCATTTGTGTAGGAAAAAAAAAAAGACTTGTTTTTCCCATAGGAAATCAATGGAAGCTACAACTTTATACAAAAGAAAAAGCCTTCATAATTGCATAATTATCGTTATGCAATAAAGATAATCACATTAGAGTGGAATTATTTACTTGCCCAGTAGCAAGATCTTTGCTATACTGAATCAAGCTGAGGTGAATGTCAGGGCTGGGTAGGAGGTGAGCTTAGGCAACCTTCAGGTTTCCTTCCAACATTAAAAACCAGGACAAAGATTCTGAGCGATGGGGTGCTTTTTTTTTCTGCCTACGTCAAATTAAAACAAAACAAAAAATCATTTACACCAGTCGTTATGCTAAGCAGACAAGTCTTCAATAAAAATAGTCATTCCAATTAATTTGTGTGCATATATCCTGTAATATGTTGCTATCACTGGTCACATTTCTTTTGAATTTGCTAATTTTAAAAGCCGTTTTATGAACACCGCCTACACATAGTATTAGTAGCAAGAATAACAATGTGGTCTTTACCCACAAGGTTGCAGAACACAGTCACATGCTGACAAATGGGATGAGCCATCTGCTCGCACTGCCCCACTATTTCTTCTGTATGTGTTAACTTAAAATTATTCGTGTGACCATTTGATTAATTCCTGTTTCCTCACTATACGGTACACTCTATGAGTGTAGGAATAATGTCTGTTTTGCTCCCCTTTGTCCCCAGTGTTTTAGCACTATGTTTGGGAAAAAGAGATGCCAATCAACAGACTAACAGATGTAACCTTGGAGAGAAACTTTTGATTAACCTCAGGCTTTATAAACCATTTGCACAAGCTCCAGGTAAGACACTATTGTATACAAAGAACATCTTTGCAGAAAAATTTAAGGCAAAACCACTTTTACACTGTTGGAGAATACTACTATAAATTGTATCATCTCTGAAAACTAAAAAGCACAATAAATACAGCCTTCAAGTTAGCTTAACTTGGCCAAAGTCTAAAATGTTTTCCATCCCTAATTGATGCAATTTTATCACTGCAATCTGTATTTTTCTGGAAAGCCAGGCCATATTTCTGGCTTTTCAAACTGCACTTCATAAGCTCCTAGCTAACACACAACAGGTTTGTCGTGAGTTACCAAGCAATGAGATTTGACATCAAGCAATGTGGATAACACCACACCACATCTTAAAAATACCTTTTCATGAGGCATACAAAACGATGTGGTGCAGATTTTGCTGGCCTGAGTGATGCCTTAACCAAACCACTTTCTGTAAGCTAAAATAAATGGAGAATATCTCTCAATTGAACTGTGAACAATCTGTGTGATGCTCATTAAGCTGTTACAGAATAGAGGAGTCAAAAACACATCCATATTCAGAAACTAGAATACTTTATAGATCTGATGTAATAAACTAAAAATTTGAAAATATTTTGCTTAACAATAAATATTTCAATTAAGTGATATAGTTTTGATTTCTCATTTTGTTACAACTTGTAGCTTGTTTAATGATAGGCAAAGAAAATTAATACACTTTTTGGAAGAAAAATTATAAACTGAGCTTTGTTACTCAATGTATAAGCCTGTAACCTCAAGGGGCTGGAATAAAGACATTTATAGATGCTGTAATGCTAAGCATGTGCTAATACCAATTTACTAATTTTTTTCATTTGCATTATTGTAGGAGGGTAATAAAATTCATCAGATTGCACTTAATACATCCTCAGTGACTTGGCAAATTAATGTTTCTATTCTCATGTAGGGCTTTGATTTTCAAAAGTGCAATCCGTCCTGCATATAACTATCATATCACCCATAAACATTAAGATGTATACCAGGTTTTTAGTAAAAGCCTTATTTCTCTTACTTCAGGAAGCTTTTAAAGGATTCTTCATACATTAGAAATTGAAATCTATTATCCTGTCAATCTTTTTTGTTTTCAAATAGCTCTCATTAAGGAGTAAGCACTGCCCAGCAGAGCTGTTCCCTGATTCTTACTGAGAATGTTACAACAGAATTCACCTTACAAGAGAATTAGCTAATATGTCCTCTTAACATCTGGAGAAATCCATCACGTAACATAATCAAGCATGTCTATTAAATCCAAGTCACTATATATTTACACAAGGATCTGTCTATGTTTCTTTGTTTATTAACTTTATTAACTAAAGTCCTTACTTTGTTCAGATTTCCTTAGTTTTATCTAATTTTTTTTTTTTCGTCCAGACTCCTACCCATAACATACATTTACACATCATATATCCTTAGGATACTCTTGTTTTTTATGACGACCTTGACATTTTTTGAGGAGTGCTCATCAAATAGTTAGTTGAATACCCCTACATTGAGATTTTTCTGATCTTCTTGACATGATTAGACAGGGGTTATATACATTAAGGAGGTAAAGTTACTCTCTTTTCTCCCTTCCAACACTGTACTCTTTAGAAAGAAAATATCATGTGCAGCTTATGCTTAAGGAGTTGGGAGTTCTATTCCATGTCTTTTAGGATGGAGCATCTATATAAATTATTTTAAATTCTTCTGCACAACAGATGTGTTCATTGGGACTTGAACAAGGGAATCTTAAACCAATCCTCATCTGATTACTAACAAAGAAGTAGCCCTCAGAATGCCACTTAGCTTTGTTGTGTACAGTTTGTAAAGAAAACATTAAAAATTTAAATAGATGTAATTTGTAAATGTATGCTATGTGCTAGACTTTAGGAGGTGCTTAGTGAATTTTGTCTTGTATCATCACCATAACAACCGTGTGAAGAAAGCATTACTATTCGCATTTCATACATGCAGAAATGTGAAGCTCAGGGGGGTAAAGTAACCCGCTCAATTCACATCTACAATCCATCAAATGCTGAAAGCTAAACTATGTACATGTACACACACACACAGAGGCATTATGTATTATGAAATAACACCTTCCCATATATAACAAAGGCAGGAAGTACTTCAAAGACTCTGGTTTGTCTTCTTTTAAAGAAGATAAGACTTGGTAAAGTGGAGATTTCCAATTCTAACTTTTCCCCATTCATTTTCCATCATGAAGACTGTAAGTGACTTCCCTATCCCCACTACCATTAGAACTGGCCATCCCTTAGTTTGAAGCATTTAATTCTCCAGGGGTTGTGGTCATTTGAGTGAATAGGCTTCATGATATAAAGTCATGAGAATGTAAAAGAAGTGTGTGTCAATTTCCCAATGAGCATATTTTATTTCTAGGCATAAATATGAGTTTGCTTAACTATCCACATGTTCCACGTTAGAAGACCATTATTCTTGGTCAGCAAACATGGAATTTCTATGTTTTTACAGAACCAGACTTTTAGTCAAACATTTTATCTGAAAGTTGCATGACCACCAGGGCATACATATCCTTACTATTAACCAGGGATATCTCTGTGTTGTACAGTCGTGAAATGTGTCATAAGGCATGATCCACTTGTTGAGTGCTATAGAGTACTACACATTTAATTATTACAAAACGTACATGCTTACAAACATATAATTACCCAGCTGAAAACACAAAGTTGGGCTCAGGTCCTTTAAGATTAAAAAACAAAACAAAACAAAACAAAAAAAACACAGGTCAGCAAATATCTCTTAATATACCTTAATATCTCTCTCAACAGATTCTTCACTGAAATGGCTAATGCATTTATTTTTAAAATGGAACCATGATGTTTTATTTTTTCAGTTGGGACTCACTTAATTTGCAAGGATCAAACAGACTTAAAAGAATCCAATCATTGCTTTATGTAAGTTTCTATAAAATACATATAGACAGTACAAATATATTTTTAAGTGGTTAGAAGCTTCAACATAAGGCTCATTTACCGTAGGCTTAATAAGCAATTTGACTCAACTCCCTAACACATTCTATACTATAAAACCCGTAAATGTGTAGGGTACAACAAGGAATGGATAGTAGAATGGGGTCTTTACCTCTATCTGAATTAAGAAATTTTAAAGCACCCTAGGATTGTCCTTTCCTTCTCTCATTTGAAAAGGCAGAAATGGAGTCAATGTTGTCTTACGTAGTACTGAGAATTACTCTTG
Source organism: Suricata suricatta (assembly GCF_006229205.1). Classification (NCBI taxonomy): domain Eukaryota; kingdom Metazoa; phylum Chordata; class Mammalia; order Carnivora; family Herpestidae; genus Suricata; species Suricata suricatta. The sequence continues at coordinate 444,879 of NW_021869325.1, read as the reverse complement.
GGTCAAGTCAGTTAAGCATCTGACTCTTGATTTCGGCTCACAGTTGGTGAGTTTGAACCCCATATACGGCTCTGTGCTAACAGCGTGGAGCCTGCTTAGGACTCTCTCTCCTCTCTATCTCTCTCCTGCTTGACTTGACTTTCTCAAAGTAAATAGAAATAAATACTAAAAAAAGAGAAAGAGAATTACTCTTAATGTTATCTGAAGTTAACAGTTCCACATGACACAAATACAGAAACATTTTCAGTCATAATTTAACATTTTTTCCACAATACTTGCTGCCTGAATAAAGCATTTTTGTAGTGTTCCCAGTTCTAAAGTATCAGTGTTATCTTTGATAAAGACTTTTGTTTTATTTTTATTTACCTAAGTCCTATTATGATTTACCTAATTCTCTAGCTGCTTTCCCTAGCCTTTCATCTGTTTACTTTATCACCCTATTACTTCAGGCAAGTGTTAGAGCTGCACAGGTCACTCTCCCTGCAATCCCAACTCTGGTCATTCATGCTTTCATTAAGCAACCGCATCTAAAACCATTTTCTCATAGTTTCTCATACTGTTTATGTCCTTTAAAATTTGATAGTAAGTTTCTATCATTTTGCTAATCAACTATCAAATTCCATTGCTTAAGAATGAGTTGCAGTGTCACAAGACTTATCATATTTATTAATAAGTATCATATCTACTTATTAGTTTATCGATCCAACCATCCATCTTTACATCCATCCTTTTATTTAATATAATACGGAGTATGGAGGAAGAGGGTGACAAGGAATTTGCTGCAGCATAGAACACACAGAGTGAAGGAAGACGAGTAAGTCATGATAGTGCAATGTAACTTCTAGGATTTAGATAGAGCTGAAACATAGAGAACCATGGAGGAAATTATGAGACATGAGATTAAAGGCCAGTTTAAGTAAGATACGGTATTTGAACTTCAATTTGAGGGTACTTTGGAGCCATTGTTGCATTTTAACCAGGAGAATGGCATGATTGGGTTTTGACTTTTGGAAAAGCTCTGGCTGCCCAGTGCAGTTTGTACTGGGACAGATATTAAGATCTTGCAAAGTAATTTCATATATATCATGTCACATAATTATAACTTCTGTTATCTTTCTTTCATACATCTTCCTGCTCTCATTGCTACATCATAGCCTAGAACACTTACTCTTGAGTTTATATTCTGCAAAACTAGATCACCCATTTACCTTCTATTTTATAACTTAACTTCCTGTAAATAAAAGTCTTAAAAATATATTACTCCCTCTGAATAAAACAAAAAGAAAAATCAGCTGAGGATTATGGACTATCCCAACCCAATTTCAATGTTTAATTCACCATTTTCAGAACTTTTCTGAACATTTCTCCACAAAAGTACAGAAAAAAGGAAGAAAGATGTGAAAATTGGCATGAAATGAATAAGTGACCACCATATTAATTAAAGTGGATTCAGAACTGGTCTTACAGGAAGGTAGCTGCTTGGGGTTGAGGGTAGGATGTGAAGTTACTGAAACCCTATTCAAAATATTTCTTCTAGGTTTCCTTTACCTACAGCTTCTGTTACTATTTTTAAAGGCCCATACATATTTATCTTGCCATGGGAACAGTTATTTTGAAGTGATGGGCATTTGAACATGGTTAATTTCCCATCATCTCCTCTTCACTTGACCTCATTCTAGATATATCTATTTTTCTTTAAAAAATAAAGCTTACATTACTTTGATTATAAAAGTGGCACATGTTCATATTATCTAATTAATACAATAGGGATAAAAGGAAAAACAAAAAATATTAAATTGCACCATTAAAAACCAAATCGTCATGAATGTTTTGGATGTGCTTCCTGCCATTGGTTTTAGGCACATACTTACAAATACATACCCATGTCTCCTCCATCCACTCTCATCACAAAAGTCATGTCTGTAATGTACATGGAGTTTTCTAAAATGAGGACAATAACAGTTGCAAGGATCATATGAACTAACACCTTTAAATTGTCTGGCTTGGTACATACAAAATGCTTAAAATATTAGCTAATATTTTTCAAGGTTATTATTCAGGTATACCAATATATTTACTTAACATTTTATGGGCACTTTCTCCTGTCAAAATATGATTTTTAACAGATGTAGTTGTGATGTAATTGAACAGGCCTTTCCATCAGACAATCCTGGGTTGGAGTGTCTGCTGGTTCTGCTATTTATTGCTTGGGAGAGATCATGCATGATTTCCTCATTTGAAGCTGTGAATATTAGTGCTTATCTTTCAAAAAAATGGGGGGGTGTTAAATATCATGGGTACAAGGTATCATAAATTCCAAATAAATAACAATATTTGTTTCTAATGTTCCTGCTATGATAGCTGCAATGAATATATTCATATATATTGCCTTTTCCTTCTTTTGAATTATTTCCTTGGGAATGATTCCCAGAAGTAGAATTACTGACTCAAGGGTTATAAAAAATAGTTATGGTCTTTATATTTACTGTTATGTTGTTTCCATAAGTTTCAACCAATATATAATGTAATAAGCAAAGCACTTCATATATTCAAGGAATGTTCCTATACCTGTTTCATTCAAGTCCACATCTTCTGCTCATCAGTTAAGAAGAGAATCTGGGGTGGATTTTATTGCAGGAATTCCAAACCACTGGGAATTGAACAGATGCTGCTAACTCATTTGACATTTAGGAGACCACCAGTCAGCCGTGCTCAAAAACAGCTTTCAGAAACATCTGGATTTAAACTTACAGCCTAATCATGACAGGTTAAGTAGTAAATAGTTACAAAATAGCTTCATGTCTTGAGTCTCAAAAATCTGAATTCACTGTGATTTTACAATTTTTAGATGATAAAATATTGCAAATAACGTAAGCCTTAAGATTCACATAAACTATACAGTATATCATTTTGATATTATGGACTTCTGGTTGACTTGGAGTTTAGGAAGGCTCAGAGGATTTTTACAAATACTACTTCGAAGGTCAGAAAAATCCTGACTAATCATTATTTTACTCAAAGGAGCACAAAGATATATGCAGTCTTCAAGTTACATTTATTGAATCTTAATTTATGTAAACCTGAAATAGCTTATAAGAATGGAGAAAGGTAGTAAAAATATTGGCTTAAAATCCAACATTTATAACATTCTACTTATATCGTGAGCCTAAAATGCCAGCTTCTGGAAGGCAGAGCTCATGTCTGATACACTGATCTTCAATGATTACCATAGAATAAGTACCATAGTAAACCCCTGCATCTATGCCTACGGAAATGGAGGCTGTTCTAGTCACTACTGTTGCATTCATATATTACCTCCAAATTCTGTGGCTTGTAACAACCATTCCATTATGCTCATTAGGCTCACAGACTCTATGGGTCAGGATTTCAGACTACGCACAGTGGGAATGGGTTGTTTCTGCACCGTGATGCTTGGGACTTTAACTCCACATCTGGAGGTAATGGGAATAAGTAGGGGCTGGAATCATCTGAAGGCTCATTCACTCACATGTCTACAGCCTGAGATGGAATGACTCAAAAATGGGGATCTGTTAACCAGAGCAACTACACATGGGCTCTCTATGTGACTTGACTTCCTCACAACATGGTGACTTCACGGGAAATGGAATTCTAACATGGCAGCTCAATGTTCCAAGCATGAGTATTGTAATGAACAACATAGAAACTTAACTGCCTTTTGTGACCCAGCCAGATTCAAAGAAAAGGGAACAGTGACATGCGAGAAACTTTACTATTTGATATAGTACTATATATACATATAATGCTATTATAACCATTTTTGGAAAACACAACCAATATTTACACTCTAGTTCTGTTTTCTATTTGACTTCCTACTCTCCACTGTGTTAAATTTAAAAATTATATTTTATTTGAATACTTTTAGTACCCAAACATGGTGAGAAGTTTTTTGGTTCTAAATTTTAAAAATATATGTGATTTTTCAAACTACACCTTCCTAAAAGATTCTGACACACCCCACTGAGTGGACAGACAGAACTGGTGTGTCCTCCTGATAGAAAAATCACCTCCTTGCCATTGCTTTCTCAATTGCTCAGTAATCAGAAAAGAACCAATCACATATTAATCTCATCTCTCCAGGGGATATTTTGTAATTGAACATAATAGAAATTCTCAAAATATTTGATGAATTATTTAAAATACCAGCAACTTAAGAGGCTTGTAGAGTTTGTTTGAATTTTTCAGTTACCTCTGATATATTTTTGGCCATGATTTTTAAAATTATATACAGTGGAAGATATTTCAAAATAGTAGAACTATAAGGGTATTTTATGTTTAAGATAACTAATTTCCATAGTGATACTTTTCCCCTATAAACTGTATAAGTTTAATTTATGAACTCAGAGTATGTAAGCTTTGGTCCCGTATGAAACATAATAATCACAAAATAGTTTTCCTTTCTCTCTGACATGGAGGCCTTTAGCTCCTATATATACACAACCCTCAGTTAAGAGCTTTTTTGAGTGCTGAGTGTGGAATTTCTACTTCCATTGTCAACTTTAATCATTTATTTGAATCAAAGTTTCCTTAGTTCATCAGTTTATGTTGATTGTCAGTAAGAGATAATGACAGTTCTAAAATCACAGTGTTTATTAATTTTCTGTTCTTTTTTCTATGCATAAATCTTGGATCAATGATTACTTTCATATACTGAAGAACTAAATTAAACTAAAATAAAATAAAATAAAGACACATATGGTACATGGTCATTTTCCCCAAATTATTATAAACAGCATCTAATTCATTAATGTTGAAGAGTTAAATTATCTCCCTAATTGACTATATTTTATTCCTATTTGGTCTTTAACCAAAAAAAACAAAAAAATACAACCTAGACCTACCCTGTAGATTTTATAAGCAAAACTGCAGATAAACTAGTTTAAAATATCACCTTTATTTGTATACTCATATCTGGGTAACATCAACTGAGGCAGTTTGTGTAAGTAATTCATTTATTTGAAAAAAATGTAAAAACAAAAAATAGTTATTTGCCTCTGACATGTTTTTAGACTTAAATAAAAATCTGCATCTGGTCAGGAATTGTGCTAAGAAGTAATTCTCCTAAGAATAGTAGTTTTCTTAAAGCAATTCTTACACATGTTTGGCAAATTATTCTAATCCCTAAAGAAGGTTATTTAATCTGAATATATTCTCCAAAAGCTTAGAAAAATAACTCATTTGAGCCTCTTCATACTCTCCATCAATCAAAAATTGTTTTAATTCGTAAAGGAAAAATGAAAGAGGCATGAACAATAAAGAGTTTTAGATTTAGCCATTCAGAATTCCTGGGTTCAAATTCTACATCTGTCTCAAAGTAAATATATAACCTTTAAAATATCATTTGAGGGGCGCCTGGGTGGCTCAGTTGGTTAAGCATCTGACTTTGGCTCAGGTCATGATCCCATGGTTTATGAGTTCAAGCCCCGCCTCAGGTCTGTGCTGACACCTCAGAGCCTGGAACCTGCTTTTGATTCTGTTTCTCATTCTCTCTCTGCCACACCCCACAGTACTCTGTCTATCAAAAGTAAATAAATGTAAAAAATAAATATGAAAAAAAAAATTTTAATTGATTTCATCGAGCCTTAGTTTATCTATAAAACTGATACAATACCTACTATTTATAAAAATGTGCTTATCTGTTTGGATGATGATATTGCTTAATGAAGGTGGATTTATTAATACCCTAATTGTTACCAAATACTTGTCTTAAACTAGAATGCCATTTTCATACTTGCTTTGTGGACAAAATATCTGACATCCACTGCCCTCTTTGCAGATAAATTGATATATTCCATTCACAAGAAATAGAATTTCATTGGCAAGAAATGGGATTATGCTAAATGGATGAGATAAATTGCATCATAATCATGTGTCCACCTAAAGTACAAACTATGCCAATACATATAGGAGCTCAAGTCCAGTTTCTATTAATAAGTATTTGTTATTTTGTCAGCTAACATTTTTTTCTTTCCTTTTCTTTTTCTTGTCAGCTAACTCTTGAGAGGATATGAAAAGTATCAGACATGGTAGATGAAGTATTAAAACTATGGAGGGGATCAAAAAAGAAACCCTTAAAATTAAAAAAGTTATACTCCTTCACTTAATAGTTTCCTGCAAATTGGAAAAGGGTCCTTGTTATTCAACATGAACACTGATCTTTCAGATCACTTCACTGACCAAAAGTTGCCCGTAAGCCATCTGAGCACCCCAGCACGTGTTTCTTCACGTACTTACCCTACCAGTATCGATGGAGCGCCTACAACACGCATGTGCCACACACAGCTGACCATCAACGTTCCGTGGAGAACTCAGGTCAAGCAAATAGATACATATTGGATTTTTTTTTCTTTGTAATGTGTTTTAATCTTCTCTATTATGCAAGCGTGGATGAAAAGCAAGCTTGAATTCTATTCTGACCCCATCCTGTCTTGTCCGCTCTCTTCTTTAGGACTGCTTGAAAAAGAATGCACAGAAGGGAGGGAGTTAGTCTGGAGTTGTTCTACCTCATGTGGTTGGTAGTTATCGGCTATAAAATCGACAACTCTCAAAGCCCAAGCATCTGAGTGATCAGGCCACCAAGATTAGGGGAAAAAAAAAAGAGAGAGAGAGAGAAAGAACCATCACAACTCTCTGCAAGTAGCAGTGTTTTGGCCTTGGACCAAAATACCAGAAATATTTTAATTAATAGGGACAGTGATAAATAAAATAGGAAGTGAGTAAAAGGTCACTGCCTCAGAAAACAAGGCTTTTCTTCTCATTTTTACAACTCTCTTGAATGATCCACTAAAAAAAAAAGTGCATGCAAATAATATTTTAAGTTCCAGGATGTGCCTTTGCTTTTCCAAGGAGGATTGCCCACAGATGAATCTAAGAGGGAGGTCATTAAATGGAACAGAAGATATTTAGAATAGATAGCTTCACCCCATGTAAAGCCATTGTAAGCCCTTCTTTGTGTTTTAAAAGTTTTTAGATAAATAGTCAGATTCAATTAAGCTCTGTAACTTCAAGAGACGGTGCTTCTAAGGAGATAGGCAGAAGGGACTTCAGACGTGGGGTTCCTGGTCTGCTAACAGACCTGGGGGAGGCCAGAGAGAATCGGGCTATTGTGCTTCAATCAGCAGTATAACCTATGTGTCACAGTCAATTTAACCATGGAGCTTTAGAGTTAGGATATGGACAAATGACTGAAACAGCTCCCGAGAAAGGGGCCAACACACTTTGAATGAAAGTATTAAGGGTTTAGGTGCAAAGAGTACTAAGGGAAAAAATTAATAGACTTAAGGTTTGAAGATTGACAAGAAGAAACATGGCAAAAGTTGCTACAGCTAATCCCATAGTTGGTTAAGATCACAGGTCATGGAGCCAACTGCCTGGAATTAGATGCCGGCCCTACCACTTAGCCACCAAGTAAACCTGGACAAGTTATTTCCCCTCTCTGTGCCTCAACTTGCTAATTTACTATGTGGGAAAACTATAATACTATCTCCCTCACATGGACTTTGAAGGAATTCAATAGATTAATACATGTAAAGTGCTTCCAAATGGCTTCGCAGCTGGTAAAGGGCTCAACATTTAACTATTACTATAACCTAGAACGCCCCCCAAGGAATAACTAATATTTACTTAACATTTACCATGTGAAAGAACTTACACAAAGTAATTTATGTGAATTAACTTTACTCTTAGCAATCAGCCTATAATGTAGGTACTATTATTACCTCAATTTTACTAGTAATACAAGTGAGGCATAAAGAAGTTAAGAAACTTGCCCAAGGCCACACAACAAGGAAGTGGTGCGGTCAAGATTCAAATCCAGGTAATCTGGCTTTAGGTACAACACACTTCATCACTGTGTATCTCTCTCTTTGACATAGAAAACAGTGGCCACTAACACTGCGTTTAGTATCTATTTCAGTGGGTTGAGACTTCTCAACAAGAGGGGCAGTAGTGGATTCTGTCTCCCAGTACCGAGCACACTACCTTATGTGTGTTTGGTTAGATGACTGGGAACGGCGGCCTGTCCTTTGTAAACAGCAGGTGTGTAGTTCCATGCCTTCTGCCTGTATTGTGAATCCCACTACCAACTCTTGCAGAGCAGTCCTCTGGACACTGCTATAGTCCCATGCTCCCTCAATGTGCCCCTAGCCCCCAGTAAAGGGACAGTCGCTGGAAACCTTGTTCAACTGTCCTCTATCTTGCCCATCCTGTTTCTTGCACTTCCACGCCACTGCCACCAGTACAAGGAGTATAACAAAGGACTTTACCAAAAATAATGTCAGAGAAGAGAGAGGACAGGCCAGGAATGAGTTTCTTTGAGGTCTTTTGTCTTTCCTGCTCTAAGGACTGCCCCACTACGTCTCTTTTCTGGTTTTTAAGTCCCAGAAGTCTCCCACTACAGAATGGGAAAAGGAGTTTGAAAAAAAAAAAAAAAAAGGTCATTGGAAAGCCAGAAAAAATTATTAGGAATCTCATTTCTAACATAATAAGAAAGTTAATAATAAATTCATATAAGGATTGACTCTGTAACCCTCACTCCTCAGTATATCAAGTGGCCGTGTATTATTCATCTCCTAAACAAAGAGACAAAGCTCATCAGAGTTAATAGAATGAAAGGTGTTACCTTCACATGATTGTCTTCTCTTAGCACAATGTGATATGGTACAGCTCAGGTGTATTTGGAAAGTGGATTTAAGTTTGGTTTTATCTAGTCTTAACTAAAATTAACCTTTGCAGTCATGATAGCTTAAACAATACAAAATAATTTTCCTTTCATTTTATTAATATTTCAGCACAAATGAATAAGAAAATGGAAATTCTGAGATTCCTATTCCTGCAATCATATACTAGAAGTAAAAACAAAGATAAGCTACAGTGACCTAAAAAAATCATTGAAAATTCTGAAAATATGTAAATGCCTACTTAAAATTCGTATTTCCTTTCACTATCTTTAACAATGAATTCCATTCTAAGTGAATACTGTAACTTGAGATATTAGGAATTGACAATGTAATTCATGTTCCTAAATTTAAAACATATAAACTATCAAGCAATTGGATAACTTAAGAAATAGATAAGTTATACAATCTGCCACTAACTGTCCAATATACGTCTGTTATGTGAACACATTCTGGTCATGTTAGGTATGGGTGGGCCTCAACATTCTCAGTCTAGAACAACCTGTATGTTTAACTTACATATTAACATTCCTTTTTAAAATGTTTATTTATTTATTTTGAGAGAGAGAGAGAGAATGGGATGGGCAGAGAGAGAAGGAGAGAGAGAATCCCAAGCTGACTCCACGCTACCAGCACAGACCCATACACAGGGCTCTATCCTACTGACTGTGAGATGGTGACCTGAGCTAAAATGAAGAGCCAGACACTAAAGTGAATGAGCCACCTGGACAACCCCACATTAATAATATTAAACTGGCTTTGTATATGGCAGATTTGGACATTCTTACACTAACTTGCCAAAAAAAGATTCAAACTATCAAGCATTATGTTTCTTCCTGTCTACCGGTAGATTGGTGTGGGCAGCTTTATTTACCTTGCTAATATTTGATTATTTGAAAGTTTTATTGGCAGCCATTCTGAAACTATATTCCTTTGAACATATAGGGCCCCCTGACGAATGCCTCTGGGGGAGGAGCTGAGGAAGAAGGTTCTGGCAGGATCTCACTCTGGTTCTCTTCTCGCCTTTCTATTTGCATCTAGATTACATATGAAGATTCTACCTAATAATTTGCTTGGATTCCATTGCTACAAAATATTTAGAATTCATCAGTTAATTTGTTCAAAAATATTAAACCTTCACTATTATTCACATTTTAAAGTCATAAGTATTCCATTTAGTCAATAAGGTATTCACTTATTCAATAAATATTTAAAACTACTGCTTTTTATAGCCCTGTTCTTATTATTTAAAAGCTGAGTAAAACTGAAAAAAAGAAAATTGGTGATTTAGTAATAAGGATATAATTCTCACATCTTATATCTGTGCAATTGAGAAAGGTAGATGCAATGTCTGTCGGGTATAGCACATCTTCAGCCAAAGTAAATATCCACTGGATTTTTATCCAGTCAATTATACATTAACCGTGAAGACAAGAAGAGTGTTAAAATATTTTACAAAACCTTGGTATAATCTCTAAAGGTTTAGAAGTGAAATGCACTTTGGAGTTTTTTTTTTTAATAGTTTATTGTCAAATTGGTTTCCATACAACACCCAGTGCTCTTCCCCACAAGTGCCCTCCACCATCACCACCACCTCTTTTCCCCCCTCCCCCTTCCCCTTCAACTCTCAGTTCATTTTCAGCATTCAATAGTCTCTCAAGTTTTGCCTCCCTCTCTCTCCCCAAATCTCTTTCCCTCTTCCCCTCCCCCTGGTCCTCCATTAGGTTTCTCCTGTTCTCCTGTTAGACCTATGAGTGCAAACATATGGTATCTGTCCTTCTCTGCCTGACTTACTTCGCTTAGCATGACACCCTCGAGGTCCATCCACTTTGCTACGAATGGCCAGATTTCATTCTTTCTCATTGCCATGTAATACTCTATTGTGTATATATACCACATCTTCTTGATCCATTCATCAGGTGATGGACATTTAGGCTCTTTCCTAAATGTCCATCACTTTGGAGTTTTAAAATATGTATTAATTCTCTGAGAATGGAAACCCTCTAATAATCTTTAGGGTCTAGTACTATGATTCAACTCATTCAGCTTACATGATCCTAATGAGTTAAACTATACATGTAACTAAATTTTCAAACAGACCATCTTTCAAAATTATCATCAGCAATTCCACAGAAATATACAGTAAGCTTAACAATCTGACACCAGCGAGTTTGGTGGCTCTATTTGCATATTACTAATATTTCAGCTACTGATTTAGTTTAGGTATAGCTTGATACTTATGCTAATTTGCATGCTCTTTCAATAATTCAATACAGACTGAAAAACTACATGCCAATGGAGACCTGTAATAAGTAACCTGTAGTCATGTAGCATGTATATACAAGTAACATGTATTATATCTGTTATACTCTATATTCTCCAGCACTTATCAGTAAATAGGCAAATGTCCAAATATGTTATTGATTAAATTATTATCTACCAGTAGGGTTGTGCTGGGCTCTATGTTTTATACCATTTTCTCTGTTAAATGTTACCTTTTCATATGTTTGAAGAAAGAAATCAGATCATTTGGCTAGGCAACTAAGATCAAACAAACTCAAAAACCTCTTACTTCTGATATTTCTGTGTAAGAATTAGAGAAAAGTGTTTAGGTACAGAGTCTCAAAATATAAAGAAAAGATAATCCATGGAGTGCCTCATTCTTTAGAAACCTCTTTGATAAGGGAGGGGGCATATCTTTTGTACACTTTGTAAAGAGATTTAAACACTAAGAGGCCCTCCCTTCTCTGACCATGGGGCTAGAACCAAAGGGGGTTTGGAACTTCCCAACTTCACAGCAAACGATAATCTTGTATTGGAACAAAAGGCGAGGATGACTCAGAATGTAATTAGGGTTGTGCATCTAAGCAAATGGTATTAAAAAAAGAAAAGAAGACAAGGCTCAGGAAAAGGATGCTCTCTACACTGCGGACAAGGCCAAAGCAGAATGAAAACAATTACCTCCTCAAGTGGCAAATTATAGGCTCAGGGCTGAGAAACCTTCGCAAATTGTGCCTGAATAACCACTTGTTGCTCCTCCCTTCCCAACATCTACACAAACGGGAATACTTGTAATGCTTATATCTAAAACAAATGATGGAGCAGAGGTTTCTAAATAAATTGAACATAAAAGGCTGAGCTGAAGCCCCAGTGCTACGAAAACAGAATGCTTCTGATGTTTTGTCAACATTCTTGTTGATGCCACAACCAATAGGCTTAAACAAGTACATAATGCAAAGAATCCTGGCACCAAGGCCTTGTAAACCCAGAGGCTGGTGACCTGCATTGTTATTTAGGTGCATTTTCTTTTCTAACATGTATTTGCTTTTGGAATATTTCTCTTTCCACATAATGATGAGCAGAGGAAAGGAAAGACATAAAATTTCCTTGCCTGTAACTCCTCTAAAATGTCACCTCACAGCATGTCCCCGATACCAAGCCAAGACATGGCTTACTCAGGCTCTCTGCCAACTGGCATGGACCTAAAGATTACTTGACCTCCTGGAGGGCAATCTTTTTCCCACACAACAAACTTCACAATTTACCTTGCAATAGCCCTAATATTAATACCATATTCCTTTTGTGATATAGGACAGGGGTCCAAAAACTTTCTGTAAAGGGCTGGGTATTAAATTTTAGGATCTGTGGTCTCTGTAGCAACCCCTCAACTCTGCCTTTGTAGGAAGAAAGCAGCCATATTCAATACATAAGGAAATGGGTGTGGCTTGGTTTCAATAAAACTTTATTGACAAATGCGTGGATTGAAATATATTGAATATTGAATATATTTTATTGAAATATATAATATTTTCAATAAAACTTTATTTACAACCACAGGTGGCATTAAGGATTTGGCTCAAGGGCCATAGTGTGCTAATCCTTGATATAAACGATGGAAACTCAAAAGATTAAAATTTCTCCTAGTACATAGTTAGATGAGTATCACAGGGAATATGGTTGAGTATCTCATTTTCATACATATATTTTTAGAGCCAAAATCTACTCATGGAATTCATTCATTTCTCTATTCATTAAAAAAAAAGTATTCTTTCCAACTGTGTTTCAGATATTGTCCTAGAAAAGTAGATCTGCTATAGAAAATAACAGACAAAATAATAAATAAAAACTAGTGAACAAGACAGGCACAGTCTCTACTTCACAGAGTGTAAAGTCTGGGAGAATACATTTTGCAAATATTTATTGATGGTCTACTATGTGTCGTGTATATAGGTATACTATAAAGAACAATACAGACAAGGACCTCTACTGGCATTTACATTCCAGGTAAAGGGAGAAAAAATAAATAACGTGACAAATAATAAGCAATACGAGGTCACATTGTGCCACAAAGAAATAATACAGTATTATATGACAAAAAGTCACTTAGCAGAATTCAGGAAGATGGTAGGTAATAGTGCTCAGAAAAGACTTTCCAAGATGACTTCTGAGCAAAGACCTGAATAAAAAGAGCAAGCCATTCATGCCAAGACATGGAGGAAGAATTTTCCTAGGTAAGTAAATAGCATGTAGAGTCCCTGAGACAGAAATAAACTGGTCTGTTAGAGAAATAACAAGAAAACTAATGTCATTTGAGTAACTGGAATAAGGGAAAGGTGGTAAATGATGAATCATACACAGCCTCAATGTAAGGAATTTGCATTTTAGTCTTACATAATGAAAAACTGTGGGAAAATTTTAAGGAAGAGAATGACACATTCATATTCATTTCAGATCACACTGAACCAATAATTACCTATGAGATTGGTGCTACTTAAAAAAGGCTTCTGTGACATGGCATGGTCAAGGTTAAAGGAGAGATGCAATCACCCTTAGGGAAGGACCTACTTGCCCTAGTCCAAAACACCTGCAATCTGCCAATGCAGACAGTTTGAAGAGAGGCTTGCTTCTTCCTACAGAGAAATCCAAAAGACTATATAGCTCCAACTGCCCAACTTCTAGGGCCCAGAAAGGTTTTTTTCTGTCTTCTTGGATCTTTTGATTCTAAAATACAACAAGAACAGATAAAACCTAACTATTCACTGAAAAGTTAATACATGGACTACTCCCTACTTGGCTTGAAAACCAAGAGTTGATCTCAGATGAAGTTGGTAGGGACATTTCTACAACTGGATTTATAAGACAACTATTCCTTTAAACTTTCTTGACAACTATCATTTTTCCCCATCTCTGTGCATAAATTATATATGCATATTTTCTTCAACTTTAGTGACAAATTTTTAAAAATATAGTTGTCAATTGTCTGCTCATTTCACACATTCAGGAAGCACCCCCACAAGTGCAAATAAAATCCAGAACATCCACCGGCCACCATAACAATGTACACATGCAAAGTCATTTCCAATTACTTAGATTCACATGTGCACATATTATATGCAAATATATATCATTATTGTATGCAGTAAATTGTTGCCTACCGGTCTGGAAGTCCAAAATTATTTTGTTCTCCCAAAGGAAGGTCTAAATGACCTTCAAGTAAACTAGCACAAAGGATTTAAGCAAATTTTAGCATCTAAAAGCAGTTAGAAGGTCTCTTAATTTGCATTATTCCAGCCCCACATACTGGAGCACTTGATATCCTTTACTTTTATATTATGATAACAGAGATATTGTTCAAACCTTCAATAAGCACTTCAGTACATGGATAGAGAACTATTCACTATGCTCAAGGGGACTCATACTCTGAGTAGGAAAACAGCCTGCAAACAAATAGTGAAAAGGACAAGAAGTGCAGTGCTAGCATGGCACACGCAAAGAACGGATTCTGAAAACAGGGGAGAACTGGGAGGAGAAGTGGAATGCAGGTTCCTGTCCTAAAGAAGTGGGTAACAAAGCTGAGACTTAAAGAATAATTAAGTGGACAAGATGGAGCGAATGTACAAGTTTTTGAGATCCTAGATCACTGGCTAAATACAATTCGGGTAATTAGTAACCACCTACTCTAGACTCAATATAGTTTTGGTTAATATCAAGACAAAAGTAATTGTAGGATGCCTAAATGTGCTTGCCCAAATGACAACTAAATGACAATCTATTTAGGGAGGTAAAGTGTACATCCAAAAGAAATAAAAAATATAAGTAGAGGATGTTATTAGTCAAAAATTGCTGTCAATAGAAATACTTAGCCAAATGTTCCAGTAAAACTTTCTCATTTACTAAAATATTTTGGATGGCAATTCATAGCTAGTTTTTCTACTAATAAACATCAATTCATCAATTTTACCTAGCATGAAATATTTACAGTACCTAGACCCTTGTTCTCTGTTATAAGGCATGTTTTTTACTCAATTTATACTTTCAACAACAACAAAAGGAATCATTTGGGAAAGGCAAAAGACATATACATATACATATTTGTGAACCTTTGGGATAGAGGCGAAAGAAAATAATAATTCAAGAAGCACAGGATATAGTGACATCAAAGATTAGACATTTCTGTCAAAGAAAGGTAGAAATAAGTCAAATAAGAGTGGCAAAGACACAAGGCCATTTGTACTTATTGTTACTATCCCAAGACGTGGTCATCTCAGGTACTTGGTATGGTATGCTGATAATTCTGAAGAGAAATATACAATTGAAGAGAACAGGATCTAGACACACAGCCCAAGTGTTTTACCTGACTAAACAGTCCTTTTTGAGCATATGATTTATATCATTCTTCCCCATCTGACAAGCAAGAATAATGCTAGCAACCTAACTCACAAGTGGTGTTAACTGACAGGTTACTACGTAACGTTGATCTCCTTGAATGACACCCATTATACCAAGACACAAGTACCGAAACAGTTCTAACACTTATGATGACTGACACACATCATTTGCCCCCTCACATACCTAACTTCTCATCTTGTTCAGTTGCAAGACCAGAAAAGTTGAGAAATGAGATGTAAGATGTAAGTAAGGGCTAATGTCACGTGAAGACTATTTGTAAAAGAATCCAGTTTACCAAACTTCATGGAAGGTATCAGATTAACATAAATTATCATCTGTCTGCATCTAGCATTTGGAACACACATCCTACATCAAAAACTTTCCTGGTAGTGATGCCATGAGCTGCATAATAATCACCATGCTTTGATTAATTATTTTGCTGAATGGATGATTTAATTGCATTTACACTGATAACCTCAGTTTCTACAGTGCATTGCTTTTTATCCTAACACATCTATTGGGAATCAAAATAGAAGTAGTACAACTTGCAGTATTAAGCATACTAAATAGTTACAGTAAAAAGATTTCCATTTGAATTATCAAAAAAAATACATTACAAGAAATTTAGAACCTGAAGTTAAAAAAATCCTCTAATTAAGGGAAACTTGAGAGAGCTTTTTAACAAGTTCTTTGCTGAAAGAATTTATTTGGTTTCTTGATCCTCCTACCAATCGCATTAACGATGACAAAAGATATGCAAATTTAAACAGACAATAGTCAAGCCAAAGGCTCTGACTCATACCAACAGGGACATTTTCAGCATATAATCAGCTCAATTCAGGTTCGCAAGGGTCAATGTAACCAAAGAATATTTGCATAGTTATGCTTGGCCATAATCTGAAAACTATGCTATAATCACTGACCAAGAACAATGCAAACAAAAATCAAATTTATTTCACACAATAAATTAACATATGAAACATGTGCATGACATAAGCCCAACAGAATCATGTATTTATCCTATTGCTGCTGAATCACTGCATAGCAACAAAAAAATATGCATTACTATGTCTGAATCACCATTATGACTCTATGGTTCACATAAACAAAATATTACATTTTGGTAGAATAACATTCAAGTTACATTCAAGGGACAATTTGGGACTAAATTTCCTTCCCAGCCCCTTCAAAGTATTCAGACTAATTATAATGACTGAATTCTCATTATAAAACTATGTAGGTGGTATAATGAGAATGGTAATAAGCAATTTAACCAAATTAATTTACTATTAAAATATATTTTGCCAAAGAAAAAACAGATATCCTGTTACAAACTACTGCTTTAATTAGTGCTTGAAATTTAAATTTCAATTATCCAAAGGCTGCAGAATTTTGTTTGCTTTCTATTCTTCTGCCCCTATTGATCTTTTTCACCTGTAATCTACGATAAAAAGATTAACTACAGTTCTAGGTTTGGAAACTCTGAAACTACCAAGTTTTGGAAACTCTGAAACTACCAAGTTTCAGTTAACTTGTCAAATAAAGTATCAGTGATCCTAGTTCAGTCCCTAGTGGACAAAAGTAGAATAACTATTACTTGCATGATTAAGCAGGCAGTGCTCCAAGTAAGCGTGACAACTCAGGGAGGAAAAACAGAGCATTTGCCCTTTGTCTATCTTCTTAAAGTGTTTGCTCTGTTAAAATACGAATTTAAAGAAGACTGGACTGGCTATGTTCCTACCTATGTGCACCAAATGAATTTTTAGCAAAGATCTCCAGGAGAAAAGAATTATCACAAATGTGACATTGCCACCCTTCTATCTGACACAGTTGTCTACACTTGTAATCTGCTGTCTACCTGTTACACAATTAAACAGAGAGCAAAGAAAGAAGGAGCTGCAGAAAAGTATGGTCATGTTTTAATAGACATATTTTCAACAAAAACTTTTAAATGGTTTATAGAGAAAAATTGAATGAAATGTGCATTTTGGTTTTTATAAATTGGGATTAACCACATATTCAATATTAACATTCATCTGGACACTTGGCTGCACTGTGGTTACTAGAATGTCCTGAGAGAAGAGGTATTTCAGGACTGTAGCAAAGCCTACACGTGTTCAGCTCCAGTCTGCAGGTGCGCCCTCTGGAAACAACGACCACCAGCTCAATCTCTCCTTTCCCACTGGGTAAACACCTCTTCCTGAGAAGTTCACATTAAAATTTACCTTCAGGATTTTTTTTCACAGGGATGGAAAAAATATATAACATAAATCTGTCCTCTACTATTCTACTCTTTGCTAAAATTAAGTTGCCTTTATATATACTTGCACAATTTCTCCGCCCATATATCATACCTTATACTTACTCTCATTTCACATTAACTTTACTAAAGTTGAGAAAAATAAGTGTTTGGTGATTATTCCTCACCCTAGCTGCACAAAATTTCCCGGCGTGAAATCGATTTGATTCTAAATTAGTATTGCCATTATTGTTTTCTTTTTTCACCAACTTTCTCAAGACACACAGGCTTTTTTTTCTCCCCAAGTTGGACTTTGACAGTCAGAAAAACCAAGCTAAATTTTAAATAAGAGGAAACCAGAAACGTAATAAAATGTGCCATTGCTAGGCACATAAATGGGTTGCCACCAGACCTTCATAGGCTTGCACAACTAGCCTAAAAACCTTGGCTCACCCATGAAGTCACTGGGAGCCAGCCGGCTTGCATTTGCAAACACTGCCTCCCTCCCCCCACCCACCCCGGAGCAAAAGGTAAACACGCAAATGCCCCCTAAGGAACTCTAAGTTAGCTGCACTGCAGAACGGAAAAGGCTCTGTGCAATTAGAAACTGAAAGCAATCACTTACTTTTTGCAGCCACTGAGTATAATTTTCCATCACATGCTCCAGATGTTGAAGTTTCTGGGAAGAGAAATCCGGTTCCACGTGTGGAGCATCTCTCTGCAGAGCGTTTGTGCTGTACTGGTCTGTCGCACTCTCACGACAATTCCCGTCGTGTTCTGGAAGAATGAAAGTGTAGGCACACTGCCCATGTTGAATCCGGTTATATCTTCTCCCACCGTTTTCTGGACCTCGGCGCTGGTTGCTGCACCCTATGTGAGTCAGAATGGCAGCGAGGAAAGCAAAGGAAAGGAAAACTGTCATTGTACTGCCAGCTCTCTCCTTCTGTGCTTCTCGCAAAACTTGCTTCTTTCTTCTGACCTTTAAACTAGTCTTTATTTTAGGTAAAACTGCTTGTTTGTTTGACTTTATCCCCCTCAAAGAAAACTTTTGAAGAAGAATCACAGAAAACTAGCCATTTGTTAGCTTTGTTCTAAAAATGTTATTTTTTTTTATTTCACTGTAATGGTAGTTTCCTTGAGATATTTATTGCATAGTAGCTGAGATTTATTGTTTCCTCTCTGTGTGACTATTCAGCGTGGAGCCTGCCTGAGTCAGCTGCGTGTACATATTCTAGACCCTTTCCCCTACCCTATCTGCAGCAGATCTGCTATTTTCTCCCAGACCTCAGTGAGTTTTATTAAGGTTGCACATCCAAGCCAAGCTGGAAGCAGGCAGCCTTTCACAAGATGACTTGACAGGAATGCATGAGTGTGCCCCTATGCTAAGGGTTGCTGATGGCTTGGAGCAGCGGATCGTCTTACAAATTGGCTAGATGCGCATGACCTGGATCATGTATGGCCCTCCCGCCCCCTTCCGCACACAATTGCCTCCAGCCTTTAGAAGATCCCCGGCAAATCAATAAATAGAGCAGTCCACCTTAATGCACTTCTGCTGTGCATGCTGACCTACTAAAACCTAGCAAACTAGCACTAGGTTTTTAAAATTAGTATGTAATTGGGGAACTCTAAGAAGAAAAATTCACATAATGTCCAGTAAAATAATTTTTGTTAATGAATGATAAATCTGTATAAATATTAATTTAAAAAAATTATCCTTGACTCTGGGAAAAAGATTTAAAAACATTTTAGAGATGGTATTCTCTCATTCTATTCACTCAGACTTTTAGGAGTTGTAGAAAAAAATTATCAGGGAGGGTCATATTAGCAAAACAATTTTTCATAACTTGTCACTCAAGGGAATATAGATAGCACGTACATATTAAGCAGATTAATCTAAGTATTTAGATTTCTGAGATAAAGATTTTAAACGGAACTATTCCCCTGATCAGAATGCAGCCCTGCATGCTCTGTGTATATAAATTGAGCAACTTTCTCACAAAAACAGTGTGGTTACAATTTAAGACAGTGGCCAGAGAATTATTAATTCCTGTGGTATGTCCCAAGCATAGATTTCACAAGGACCTCTTTGGTGTTGCTATGGCTATCTTTAACACTGGTATGGAAGTTCCCCATAAAGTGTCCTGTGACTACACAGAAAAACTAGCTAAGAATAAACATAGATCAGGTGTGTCAGTGGGCCAGCAAAGGGCTGTCTGGGAGAAATCTCTGTTTCTCTTAAGCAACAAAAATTATCAGAAGGCAATTTCCCAAATGTAAACATTTGAACAAAAGGATCAGTAAAACATAAAGAACAGGGTATAATTATAGAATTAAGGTTATGGCACTGAGATCTTTATTAAGTATGTGCAGAAAACATGAATTATAAGCAGGGGCTTTCATCAAGAACTGGGAGGGATTTTCAGGAATGGAGCTTCTCAACTGCTGTTATGGTATAAAAACAGAAGCCACTGATGTTGATTCTTGTGTCCTCAAGGTACAGGTCAGTGGGTAAAGGGCAATAAGATAAGAGATTGGTGTGTAGGGAAAAGTTAGAGGAGAGGGCAAAACAAATCCCAGGAAAAAAATGTGATTTACGTAGGAGAAAATTATCCTGCTGAGATTTATCAGTCTTTCTCATAGCAAATAATAAATTTGTGATCTGATAGTAATGGAATCAAATAATACCAAATACAGCAATAGAGCCCTTGAACTGCCTTTGCAGCTTCTTCCTGATGTTGCATGTCTCCTTGTTGGCTGATACGTACTCATGCTCAATAATAATAATGACATTCATTAAGAGCTTAATGTTTTCCAGGTTGGTATTAAGCACTCCTTATATAAGATCTCATTTAATTATCCCAAGTAACCTGAAAATATGGATATTAAGTTTAATCCCATTTTATTGACATGAAAACTGAGTCACAGAAAAGCGAATCAGTCACAACTCACATAGCTAGTTAGGGATGGTGCCAGTATATCAAATCTGGCAAACCAGTTCCAAGCCTATCGTTCTAATCTCCAAGCCAACCAAAAGGCTTCCAAAGGGCTCCAGCTGCACTGATTCACAGCCCTAAAGCAGACTAAGTGATGGTACCAAGCAGTGAAACACTGATTAAAAACCAGTTTATAGCACCAAAGTGATTTAATCCTTCTCCTGTACCCAAAGACAAACAGGAGTGACGGGTAACCTGTGCAGTACAGTTTTTAAAGGCCCACAAGGACAAAGTAAACTGGCAAAGCACGATTGTCTAAAACCATTTTCCAACATTGCTTGGTTTGAAAATTATTCCTGGAAAAAAGAGAGTCCAAAACCAACACCTTAAGTGATTCACTAAGAACTAAATACAGCTGAAAACCAGCAGAAGATACAAGAGAAGTGAGGTTTCTATTAAAGTGGTCCTGTGTTTTTTAACACCCAAGACTTAAAAATCTGTTTTTCCATGTGGTGTGTGTGTGTGTGTGTGTTTAAGTTTTTGTGAATCTACACATGCTTGTTCATATAAACTTTTCCAATCTGAACAAGTGTAACGAAGGAATGCACAATTTCCTGAGGGAAAAGTAGACAACCAGGAAAGGGAAACTTGAAATGCAAGTATTCAAAAAGGGGAGGAGACAGAGAGATGGTAAGAAAAATTGATTTCTTTTCCAGAAAAACATACAAACAAACAAACGAAACAAACAAAAACACATGACACTGAAAGTACCAATGTCAATCTGGGGGGAAAACGTCTCAAGATACATTCCAATGAGCTGGAAAACACCAGGACGCGTACAACGAACTCCTATGCTTCGGGGCGTCAGCTGGGGAGACACTGCGTGCCTTTGGGAATCCTCATGAGATGCTTCCAAGGACCCGAGCCCACCCGACATCAGTATTGTGGGTTGCTGATGCTGACTATTCAGTCATTTAGGAGACTTCAGAATTTAAGAAGTAATATGAAAAATAAGCCATATTTTTAAAAAAATTCTTGGCCACACCTCCAAAAAGGTTTAAAAATGTTCTAAAAAACTAAATTGCATTCAATTGAATACTGAGGTAGCTTGATCTTGAAAACTTTGTATCCTTGTATTTTATTTGCATTATTAGAGCTCTGGAATAAAGAGGTTTATGCTTTAAATTTCTGATCTCTTATCTATAATAGTCCTAGTAAACATTAGCCTCATCCAGAAATTTCCAGTGGGATAGGGAACACCATTTATATGGAAACCTGATGTCCCTAAATCTGTCCTAACAACTAGTCACTGTTACTTCTTTTGTGAAGCGTTCTTAATTTCTCCAGGCTCAATAAGGGATTCTTTCTGATGTGTTTCAATAACCTTCTTTTCATATCTCCATAATGGTACTTTTCACACTGCTTTCTAATTATTGCCTTTTTGGTTTATCCCCCCCTCTAGCTGTGAGCTCATAAAGTAATCTCCTCTTTCATCACTGATTTCCCAGCACTTGCTGTGCACTCCGGTTGAAGGAATGAAAGAACAAATGAATGACTAAATGAGCTAATTCAATTACTTAGTATCTGACTGCTACATAACTGGGTACATCTGTTGCATTTTTGGGGGATGAGTTTGCCTAGAATCTGGATGGAGCCAAACATTCTAAAGAATGAGTTAGATATAATAACATGGTACAATAATAATGCATAACATTTTTTTAATCCATAACAAATTAATTTCCTCATTTAACAATTACAGCAGCCCCCTAATTATGTATTATTATTTCCATCTTGCAGATGAGAAAGATTGTGGCACATAGATATTAATTACCCAAGATCTATGTTCACTTATGTGGTAGAGCAAGAATTTGATCCTCAATCCATATATCCAGGGCCCACATCATATCCCACTGAGCTATAATGCCTCCACCAATACCTCAGTATTGAGAAACCGGGAGAAAGCATTTCTTAAATGTAGGGGACTCAGCAACCACATGGCATTTATAACTAAGATGAGTCTCCTTCCTCCTCCTCTTAACCATGGCCTTCATGGATTCATGTTATGATCTTCCAAAACAGAGCTGATATTAAGCAAAGATGCACCAATATGGTTGTCCCATCTACTAACAAACATCTAATATGATTGTTCAGGTTATACTCAGGATAAATTCTGAGTGGTTTGACCTGTGCCATATTGCTTGTTTAATATATTACCCTAAAATAACATTAAACAATATAAAATAGAATTTTTCTCAAAATCACCATCAGACGCCTCTCTAGCTTTCATATAGACCTTTATGATGACAAAAGGGGTGGGAAAGCATTCTCCTCCTGTGTATACTAAATACCACGTTATTCAGCACATATCCTATGGATATATTCTTGAAATGTATCCTATATTTGAAGGGCACCGTATTTTATGGCTCTGCTCTGGCACTTTCAGAGTTCAAGAATATCAGTAGGGCTATGGCAGTGGCAGCTATGTCTAAAAGGAAGCACTTGGCTGCAATCCCTGGAGGCAGAGCCAAGACCCCTTCACTCAACTATGTAAGCATCAAAGGTATCCACAACAGATGGAAATACCACAGGGGGCTAAAACAGAAGAGCAAAAAGATGGAGGATATCACCTGGTGACTGATGGCACTTCATGAGTACATGTGAAATATCCATCGGTAACTCAAACAAATTGGAAAGACTGCAAAGAGATGGAGACACTGCCGTGGGTGGGGTGAGGAAGACACTGCAGTGGGTGGAGACACATAGGTAGGTAAAGAACATAAAAATTATTATGTAAATATTTCCCTGCCTTCTGATAAGAGAAATTTCTGGCTTGGTGGGTGTCTTGCTATGTAAGTCAGTTTTTAACTGTAGCTACCTATACGTTGGAAAGAGCTCAGACATAATTAATTTATTCCACAAAAGAAAGTAGAGAAGGGAGGTGCCTGGGTGGCTCAGTCGGTTGAGTGTCTAACTTCAGCCCAGGTCATGATCTCACCACTTGTGGTTTTGAGCCCCGCATTGGGCTCTGTGCTGACAGCTCAGAGCCTGGAGCCTGCTTTGGATCCTATGTCTCCCTCTCTCTCTGCCCCTCCTCCACTTGTACTCTGTCTCTCTCTCAAAAATGAATACATGTTAAATTTTTTTTTTAATTTAAAAAATTTAAAGGAAGTAGAGAAGGGACTCAAGAAAAGGTCTTGAAATTAAAAACTGGGGCTAGACAGGTTTGGAGAAGAGTCAAAATAAAGAGGAAACCAGTGGCTGTGTGGCTATGAGAAACTTGGGAAGATACATTGAGGACAGAAGTTTACAGTGAGATGATGTTTCCTGTGAGATAAAAATCCCTCTTTCTCAGTAAAATAAGTGGGTTTTGGGCAAGTGACTCACTTTGGCATGAATGAGAAGAATCATTGGTCCTTGCTCCATATACGGAGCTAATATCTGGGTTAGACTGTTAATGTGAACACAAATAAAACAATTTATTTCATTTTGGTCTTTCACACTAGATTAGAGCCTCCCCAGAGCCTAGACTGTATCTATCCCCTTTTTCTGGCATACAGAATGCAACTGATAAATATTTGTGATCCAGCTGACTGTCTGAGTGACTCATAATTCCTGCTGATGAGATCTGAAGACATAGAAGTATCACCCTCCTTGGAGGTTTTCATGTGTTCATCTTTACTAGGTTCCAAATCCCCACTTTCTAGAGAATCATGTAAGAGATTCAGAATCTATATGTTTCGAAAAAAATTCCAGAAATTGCAGCAGAACAGTACCTAACAGTCCCAGTCACCCACCCACTATGGTTGAAGAACCATTCAAGAAACATTGTAGAAATACCTCCAGTGTGAGGTTACTTGTTAATTCTACAAGAGAGATAACTTCTACAAGTACCCAAGTCATAAAAGAAAACAAACAGCTGGAGACTGTAACAAGTAGAAATACAGATGCCAACATTCCCCTCATACCAGAATGGAGAAAGATTTCCATTGGAGACCCAGTGAGATGAGATTTTATTATGGGAAAAAGCATACAAACCACTTTGCATTTATTAAATCCTCCTTTCTTCTCTTTTTCCCTATAGAAATCTTGATTCCTGGATGAGAAAAAAAATGCAAACGTCTCTCTATCTCAACTTTTACAACTTCAGATAGAACACATATTTTACATCTTCTCAGAAACTCAAAAAGAACATGACTGAAAATGAATGGCTGGAATCACCATGCGATGAATCATGTACCCAACAGCACCTGGGTGGTGGCTAATCCTTGAAGCCAAAGCTCATAAATGACGTACATTGAGCAATGACTGGAAGATTTAAGACTCTCTGTGATTCTGCCATTCTGTTTGTGATTTGGGAGTTGTGACAACCACTGCTCATCAGAGGTTGGATGAACTGTTCTGCAGCAGTTAAGGTGGGAGGCAAATTGCTTTTTGTTTTTGCTTATTTCCTGTTTATACTATTAAACAAAATTGAATCACACTGGATAAGACATTTAATTATTCTTAGTTTCCTTGACCCTAAAATGAAGATAATAATACAATATCACTTTTTAAGGGGAATGTGAAGATTCAATATAATAATGGATATAAAGTACTGAACACATGTCGAGAGCATATCAAGTGCTCTAAATGTTAAGGTTTTGTTTCTAAATTTGAATTTTTTCCTTGTGCTCCAAAATGATCTTTTAAACTTGTTTAAACTTTATGACTACATTTACCGAACTCCATTCCCCACCATTTCATCTTCTCCATTGTTTAGAATAACTTCTGAACCTCTTAAAAATCACATTTAAGTGATTAATATGGGACAGTGACCACATTCACAATGATTGCTCACATCAATAGTTCTAGTTTCCTAGAGAGCAGGGATGAATGTTTTCTTCCTCACTGCTGCATCCTTACCACCTGTAACAGTGAGTGTCTGACACATAACTGGTGTTCAATAAATATTTGCTGAATGAATGAAACAATCTGGAAATAATTTAGTAAGAATATACTATTCCACAGAGACATCTAGCAGGGCAGACACACATATAAACCAGTCACACTGAGTAGTGTGATGAGAATTTGACTCCCTGGGAACTATGGGAGCAATGTGGATGCCATTTATGGCTTCATCACTATGACTTGTTATCAGACTCATTTCCGGTCAATTCAACTAGATGACCTTATTTTCAAGAGCTTCTTTTATGACTAGACTTGTGGCATATATCACTCCATTCTGTTTCCTAGGATAAGGAGATAAAGTAGCAAGTGTTTGCCTCTGATAAAACGAAAAAGAATTGAAACATTCTACTATTAATCTTATAAGAAATACATAGCCTGGCATGACTTGTACATAAGCAAAGGAAATCTTATTTTATCTATTTTTCCTTCAATACTAATTGTGCTTCCCCCTTGGACTCTAATCAGATTAGGAATTTGGCAATTAAATCAGAAAATAAAGTCCAGTGGTATATCAAACTTGTAAAAATATAATGGCTTAACCAGGCTCTTAGGTCATATGCTATAGGCAAAGGCCCCTCCTTTCAATGTTAACCTTAAATGAAGTGCCCATTAAATCTGAAAAGGTTTTATTTTCTTTTTCATAAAATATGTGCCTCGGTTCTTTCCTCTTTATCCTCCTTTTACAGGTAGTAAAAATCTTTGAAAGGGAGAATTGTGGCAAATAAAGGCTAGAAGACCACCAGTAATGACTGAATAGTTGGAAAAGATTGTCATAACCATTTTATTCTCTATAGGTAATTGTTCCTTTTACTTGTGAATGCAGAAGGGCCATTTTAAATTCCAGAGACACAAAACAGCCTGAATATTTAGCAAAATGTTTCCCAAATTTGTATCACATTCTCCCTCAGTGTATTTATCAAAAAAGTATATACATGCCCTTTGTACTATTATTTACCTAATAGTTTCCTTGACTCAAATTTTAAGTTTTCTGTGTATCTTAGATTTACCTTAAACAACAGTATCTGGAAAAACCAATCACATGTGCTCTTTCCTAATGTATATTAAAATAAATACAGAATATTAAAATGAATGTCCATAAACCACCCACCCAATATTTCATGTTGTCAGTGGAATATGTACCACACTTTGGGAAACATTACTTAGTACTATCAACAGCAGGGTACTCTCCCTTTGCATAATGAATGAAGTAATACCTCCTGTCAACATTTCTATAGAATAAGACTGTTTTAGCTTCTGCAGTCTCTCAGGATCAGTGTGCATCAGGCCCAGAGTGCTTGGGGATTGTTCCCATTTTGCAGTCAAATCAGAAATACAAAAAAGTTTTTGAATTAGAGGCTTCAGCACTTACACTGCCAGGGAGCACATGAAAGCCTCCCTATATCTCAACCTGGAAACCATGGCAAAGGGCTGGCAGCTGCCCTACATGTGATGCTCTCCGCTAACAAAAATGTCCACCTGGAGACCTGAAATTGAGACTAATGATTGACCAGGAATTTCAACAGCTTTTCTCGTGATTCTGTCAAGGGAAAAAATAGTGAGGTTATTTAGTGTCTGAAGAGTAAATCTTCCTTTTTTGTCTTGTTTTTGGATGAGTGTTGGGGAAATAGTAAACAAATTTCTCCTCAAGAGTTGCATTCCCCTTGAAGAATTTACATTCCTTCCTGACATCCCTCAAGGAGTCATAAAAACACATCAGTCTAAAGAGGGAAAGGAGAGTTAATATTTAAAGGAGCAGTTAAGAATCAATTACCCTCAGTTTAATAATAGCTAACATTTGAGTACCTATGATATGTCCAGCACTGTGCTAATCATTGTACCTGTATTATCTGCTCTGTTAACAATCACAAAAAGTCAATATGTAGGACCTTTATTACCATCATTTTATAGAGGAAATAACAAACTCAGAAACTTCAATCAGGACTTAATCCTAGGGTTTTCTGGTTCCCGAGGTAAAGCTTTTAATAATTATATATATATATTATATAATACAATATATGTGTGTTATATATAACATATATATAATTATATATATGTTACATATTTATATATATGTGTGTATATATATATATATATATATATATATACACACACACACACACACACACATACACACACACAAGCCTTCTGTAAGTCCTTTGAGGGCATCTGCTCATTTGGATTTCCCAGAATTATCTTCCTAATTTTTAGCATACATTTCCCTATTTGCTTTACCAGAAGAAGCAGCCCAGAACTTTATAACCAATTACCCATAGGAAAGTTGTAATAGTTGAAAATGAAAACTATTGGTAAAAGTTGACGATTATATTTACTGTGAGTCAATCACTTTACATACATTATCAAATTTAACCCTCAAATCAAGCATATCTGTGATGATGAAGAAACTAAACCTTTATAAATTAGAAACTTGGCCCTGATTACACAGAAGAGTGGCATTTTAAACAGGCCATCTTACTTTAGGGCCCAATCATCTTAACACTAAAAAAAATTATCTAAAATAAGTGGAGGGAAAAAATCATCTACAAGATACTTATGGAGGATCTTAGCCAGTTGTATTCTTATCTTCACTGAGTAAAAAGGATAAGATTAATTTGTTGTCCTCAAAGTTGGAATCTGGGCTGGCAGCAACAGCTTCACCAGGGGTCTTGTTCACGATGCAAAAATCCCAGGTCCCACCTACAACTATTGAATCAGAAACTGGAGTATGGGACACAGCTTCTTTTTAACAAGCTTCACAGGTAAGGCTGGTGCTCATCCACTGGTTTAATTCTTTAATTCCTTACCCTAGCAGAACCTTAGGATCACTTGAGAACTTTACACAAATAAGATGCTTGGGCTTGTTCCTAAAGATTCTGATTCACCTGATCTGGGGTGTAGCATAGACAAGGACCATCAGATGGGGGGCACAAGTGTCCAACTTCGGCTCAGGTCATGATCTCACAGTTTTTGAGTTCGAACCCCATGTCAGGCTTTGTGCTGACAGCTCAGAGCCTGAAACCTGCTTCAGGTTCTGTGTCTCACTCACTCTCTGCTCCTCCCCAACTTGTGCTCTCTCTCAAATAACACTAAAAATATTCTTTTTAATTTTTTTAATGTAACACATGGTTCTAAAGTATATAGCCATGGTGAGAACCAATGGCTTGATGGAAAGACTTAACCAAGAAAAAATATGGAGAGAGCTGAATTGTTTCTAGACAGAGAAATAAATAGTAAACTTACTTAGATATGCCTAAAAACATTTCTGGAGGGTTCTTTAATTCTAGAATTATAAAACAATGACCTTGGTGCCTATAAAGTGCTATATATTTAATTTCTGATGAATTTGAGGATACAAAGATGACCACAGATTAAATAAACCAGAACCAAGAGATTAAGTACCTCCATGGTTCATATTGTGTTGCTGTCCTTGAAGTAATTTATCTCCTAAATTTCTATTTTTACAATCTTTAAGGAATAAAATATTTATGTCTTGTTCACTCTTGATCACAATGTTGACCCTTGTCTAATAATTTACAACTGCTGCTCTGATGACATTTTGTCTCTGTTCCCACAAAGCATTCTTATTTGTCCCTCCCAAAATAAGCAGTCAATGCCTATATTCTTATCTCTAACTGCTCCAATATTGGATTTTTCATCTGGGATGAAGGAATATTTGGGAAATCAGCAGTGAGAAGAAATTCTTCCTAAATAATCACAGAGGGTTTAGAATTACTGGTTGTATCCTATGATTATACAGCCTGCTTAGATTCTATATCTTCCATAAGAAAACCAGGAATAACTACTTTCTTATATCAAAATATACATCCTTGCAATATTATATTTTTGTATTAATATAAATTATAAGTTTATATTAATATAAATTCCACAAAAAGGAATGAAATACTGATACATATGACAACATGGATGAACCTCCAAAACATTATGCTACATGAAAAATGTCAGAACAAAACGTCACATATTGTGATTACATTTATATGAAATACCCAAAATAGGTAAATCCACAGTAGAGCATCTAAGGAGATTACTGGTTTTTCCAGGGCTGCAGGTAAGGACAGGTAGGGAGTCACTGCTTAATGAGCACGGGGTCTCCTTTCAGACTGATGAAATGTTTTGGACCTGGTAGTAGTAGAGGTGGCATAATACCGTGAATGTACTAAAAATGCCAGAGAGTTGTGTGCTATATAATGGCTCATTTTAATGCTATATGATTTCACTTCAATAAAAAATAATTTTTTAATGTTTATTTTTGAGAGAGACTGAGTGTGAGTGGAGTAGGAGCAGAGTGAAAGGGAAACACAGAATCCAAAGCAGGCTGCAGGCTCCTACCTGTCAGCCAACAGCCCAACATGGGGCTCCAACTCATGAACCGCAAGATCATGACCTGAGCCAAAGTCAGACACCTAATTGACAGAGACACCCAGGTGTTCCAATATAAAAAGATCATAATTTTTACAATATTTGGTGCCACATCTCCAAAAAGCACACTTGGAGCTGCATTTTCAATGGATTACCATGAGATGCATTGAAACAAAACATGATTTTTATGATTTTTACTTTGTTTTTTTTTCAATAGTGAATATTCTGCTACTATGTATTAAATACTGCATGGTTTGCCCAAGCTAAGATGAAACCACATCATAAATCAATAAGCATTTTGCATTTTCTTTCATTATCTACTCAAAGTCATGCCTACTGCACCTCTAAACATTTCATTAAATCCAATTATACAGCAAACATTCCCAAAATAAACTTAGAATGTATTGCAGTTTCACTTAACAGTATATAAAATGCTGTGTTGTGACAGGTATCAACTATCCATTAGATACTGAATCAATTTTTCTTAAGCACTACTAACTGCTATGATTTTTATTTTGAAGTAATTATAAACAGGAAACTATAAAGGTAGTACAAGAAGGACCCATGCACTTTTCACTATTTATCCATTGTTTTCATCTTACCAGTAATTGTAATTATAGTATAATATACTCAGGAATTGGGCATTAGTACAATGTGCATATATAGTTCTTTGTCATTCTATCACATATATAAAATCATATATTCTCTACTGCAATAAAGATACAGAAATATCCAACCACCACAAAGATTTCTCCCATGCTATTCCTTTAAGTCACAAACTCTCTTCTTAACACTCCTAACATGTTTTTCCATCTCAAAAATTTTATTATATAAAGAATGCTATATAAATGTAACTATTTAGTATGCTTTCTCTTGAGACTGGCTCTTTTTAATTCATCATCTTGTCTGTCCTTCAGATCTATACAAGTTTGTGTGTTCAGTTCTTGTCACCAAATAACATTCTATGGTGTAGATGTACCATAATGCTTAATCATAATCTATTAAGGAACAGTTTGATTGTTTCTACTTTGGGGCTATAACAAATAAAGCTGCTCTTAAAAACTGTGTACAGGCTTTTGCACAGACATAAATTTCCATATCCCTGCCATAATGCCTTAGGAGCATGAATGCTGGATTCTACAGTAAAGGTTTATTTTTTTTAAGAACCCACCAAACTCTCTATGCAATTTTATAATTCCACCAGCAATATATGAGAAGGCCACTTTCTCTATATCCTCACCAAATGATAATTTGGAATTATCACTATTTCTTATTTTGGCTATTCTAAGAGATGTCAAGTCATCATAATCTAAGCTTACATTTCCCTAGTGGCTAGCGATATTCAATATTTGTGCACGTGCTTATTTTTCATGGTATACCCTTATCCATGAAATTTCTCTTCATGTCTTTGCCCATTTTCTAGTTGGATTGTGTCTATTTTAATATTTTTAAGAGTTTACTGTTTGTATTAAGAGTTTTAAAAATATATCCTAGATATGAGTCCTTTGTCAGATAAATGGTTTACAAATATTTTCTATTCTATACCTTGCCTTTAAATTTCTTTCTTAATAAGGTCTTCATAGTACAATAGCTTCTAATTCTAATAAAGTCTAAATTGTCATATTTTTAATGGATCATGCTTTTTATATATTAAGAAATCTTTACAAAGTTGAGGTACTGAAGATTTTCTCCTATGTTATTTTCAATTATATTTTACATTTAAATGTCTGAACCATTTTAAATTATTTTTTTGTATGATATATGAGGTGTAGGTTGATTTTTGTTTTGTTTTGAGGGGGTTGCTTATAGATTGCTTCAGCACTAATTTATTGAAACGATTTTTCTTCCTACACTGAATTGCTTTTGTACCTTAGAAAAATAAATCAATTGGTTGCATTTGTGTGGGTCTAAGTTCTTTATTCTATCCAATTGATCTATGTGTCTCTTCTCTCAATAGTACCACCACACAGTCCTGGTTTCTGCAAAATATCATCATTCTGAAACTCAGATGAAGTGATTCCTTTTACTTTATTCTTTTTTAAAATAAAATGTTTAAGCCAGTCTAGCTCCCCTGCCTTTCCTTATAAATTTTAAAGTGATTTTGTCTAAATATATAAAAAAAATCCTGCTGATATATTTACATGTATGTTAATTTGGGGAGAACTGACATGTTTCCTATTCTTTACCATATTGAGTCTTTCAATCCATGGATGGATATGCCTCTCCATCTAAGATCTTTGATTTCTTTCATCAGTATTCTGTAGTTTCTCACTATACAAGGCCTGCATAAATTATTATTTCACTTTTGAATGGTTACAAATGCTATTCTTTACCTAATCTTGGTTTCTATATTTTCATCCGTAGTGAACTGAACCATAATTGATTTTTTTAATGTTTATTTATTTTGGAGAGAGAGACAGAGTGCAAGCAGGGAAGGGGCAGAGAGAGGGAGATACATAATACAAAGCAGGCTCCAGGTTCTGAGCTGTCAGCACAGAGCCTGATGCAGGGCTCAACCCCATGAACCATTAGATCATGACCTGAGCCAAAGTTGGATGCTCAACCAACTGAGTTACCCAAGTACCCTGAAACATAATTGATTTTTAAATGCTTATTTATATCCTGTGGACTTATTTAACTCACTTATTAGTTCTATATGGGTTTTTTTTGGAGACTCCTTGCATTTTCTACATAGACAATCATATCATCTACAAATAGGAATAGTTTTATTACTTTTTTTTCAATTTATATGTCTTTTACTTTCCTTTCTAGCCTTATTTTCCTGGCTAAAACGTCTCCAAAATTTTTTCCATAAATTAAAAGAGAAAGGGCAGTTTTCAACTCAAATATGAAGTCATTATTACATTTATACTAAAGATAAAGAGAGGACAAAAACAAAAACTACAGACAAATGTCACTCATGAATATACAAGCAAAAAAACTTCTTAGCAAAATGTTATAAAACAGAACCTAGCACACATAGCATGAACAAGTGAAGTTTATTTCAAGGATACAAGACTGATTCAATATTTGACTATCAGTCAATGTAATCCACCATATTAATAGGCTAAAGAAGAAAACGCACCTGATCATATGAACTAATATAGAAAAAAACATCTGACATCTAACATCCATTCATGATAAAAATAAAAAAACTCAGAAAAAACTAGGACTAGAGGAGATCATTCTCAACTTGATAAAATATAAAAGTAATAAACTATAGCTCAAATAAAATCAAATGAAATGTGTTATCTATTCCTTGTTGTGAATCAGGCACTAATATACGTATTGAGAATTCACTGTGTCACTACACATAAATTTCATTACTTAACATATAGTTATTAAAGTCCATAAGCAAAAAGATTATAAATTCTACAGTGAATCCATGGGCATACTAATTCAATCTCTTGATTTGGAAAGTCTACCTTAGAAACGAGGTCAGATCCTTGTGTGTGTGGTTTTTTTTTTTAATTTTTAATGTTTTATTTATTTTTGGGAGAGAGAGCGTGAGCAGGGGAGCGTCACAGAGAGAGGGAGACACAGAATCTGAAAACAGGCTCCAGGCTCTGAGCTAGTTGTCAGCACAGAGCCCAACGCGGGGCTCAAACCCATAAACCCATGATATCATGACCTGAGTCAAAGTCGGATGCTTAACTGACTAAGCCATTCAGGCACCCCCAGATCCTTGTGTATATATCTCTGCCCTTTCATCCACTCATTCAAAAAAAACAGTCATTAAAGCTATACTATATGACCATCACTTCTCTAGGTGTTGGGGCACAATAGTGAAACAAACTTTCCTGACACCACACTAAATTATTAATATATACCACACTGCATATAATGATTAATATTATAAAAAAATTAAACAGGAAAGTAAGAGAGGGAATACTGAGATGATGGTGGTGGTAGCTTGGGATGGTCAGGAAATAACTCACTGAAAAGATGATACATGAGCAAGTATTGAAGGACGTGAGTGTGCTGGGCAGGATAATGTCCCTCTCTCAAAGATGTCCACATCCTAATCCCTGAACTCATGAATATGTTATTTTACATGGAAAAATGAACTTTGCAGATATTAATAAGGTCACCAACCTTGACTCAATGAATGTGGGTAGGCTGTAGAAGCTGGAAAAGGCAAGAAAATGGATTTTCCTCTAGAGCTTTCAAAAAAGAACAAAGACCTCCCAACATATTGATTAGCCCAGAGAGGCCTGTTCCTGTGTTGCTTTTGTGTTGGTTGCTTTAAACCACTGTTTGTGGTAGTCTGTTATAGCAGCAATAGAAAACTAATACAGCAAGGGAGTGTGCTACTTGGTCAAGGACCAATGGAAAGTGAGTTTGAAAAAGAGCAGTAACAAAAGATGAGGTCAGAGGGAGGTAAAAGATCATGGAGAACCTTGGTGGCCAGTGTAATGCTTGTTTTTATTCTGAAATGGGAGGCTACTGTAAATTTTTGAACAGAGTAATGTGATCTCTCTGTGAAGGGGAAGGACAAAATCCTAGAGTCTCTGAGGCCTCTGAGGAGGGTCCCTCAGTAACCTAAATGATGGTAGCTTCAATAAGGGCAGTGGCTATGAAAATGAGAAGCAGTCTGGCAAATAATTTGAAGGTAGAGCAAAAAGGATTTCCTGGTGGCTTATATGTTGTGTGTGAGAGATGTCTCAAGATTTTGGCCTAAGTAAATAGAAATAAAAGTATTGTTAATGAAAAGACTATGAGATAGAGAAAACTATGAACAGATTTGGGGGAGATAACAGGACCTTAGTTTCAGACACATGAAACTTGAGATACTTATTGAAGAAACACAGCTAGTAAGCAGTTGGATACATGACTCTAGAGTTAGGGGAAAGGTCCAAAATGGAGACATAAATCTAGATATCTTCAGGGAACCTGCCGATGGTACTGGAAGTCGTAAGAGTAGACACAATCACCAAGCGAGTAACGGTAGATAAGAAAGAGAAAAGTTCTAACAATTTGACTTTAAAGGTCCCTAGTGTTAAGGGATTAAGAAAATGGGAAGGAATCAGCAAAGGAGCCTGAAGAGAGGTAGCCAGTGAGGTAGGAAAAAAACATTGAAGGTGTGTGTTCTGGAAACCAAGTGAAGTATGTGTTTCAAGGAGGAATGTGATCAATTATGACAAATGTAGCATTTAGGTCAAATATAATGAGGACTGAGAATTGAGCAATAGCTTAAGCAACATGTAGGTGGTAAATGCTCTTTGAAAAGAGCAGTTTCAGAATAGTGGGGATGTAGGACTGTGATCCTGATCGAATTTGGCTTAAGAAAGACTAAAAGGTAAGGAATTGGCACTGACAAATGATTATGACCTTCCCAAGATCTGCTGTAAATAGCAACATCAATCTCAGAGGAGGCACCCATAAAATCATTTGAAAGGTTTAGCACTGCATTTTCTGCTAATGTTATGGGAAAATGAAAACACAAGATTTAAATCTCTAGTCCTGGTGTGAAATATGCTAACCTGTACATACTAATCATATATAGATACTGGCTTTTATCTTTTTTTATACCTTATTATTCCTGTAGAGTTATTGAAACAATATCTTTGAACTTGCCAATAAACTATCCTATACTCTCTTGAACAAATAAGAAATCTTTACTCTAAGAAGCACTGCTGCCAAAAAATAAGTCTAACTATCCACATATGAATGCAATATAACCCTTTTTCTTGGCCTGATAAGATTCTTTTAAGTGAGTTACTTTTTTATGGCAAAAATGTTGCAGTTTCTTATTAAAAGGGGCAATGACTAGCAGCAGGAAATTTACACTTGGAAAGATAAATGTGTTCTTTGTTTCATTTTATCCCCCTTAAGTATTGTAAATTTTTCCCTCTTTGACCACTTGTAGGGGCAAATCTCCCGAGTGATATGAAATGACCTGGCAATATTTTTAGGAATAAAAGAAAAACTCTGTTGTTTGGGGGACTTTTTAGTAATAATATCTGGATAATTATTTTTCTTCTGAGCTTATAGATGTCTTTCTGAGCTTATAGATGTGTGAGAAATAATCTCATTTCCTTCCCAATTCCTTTATCCAAACATGGCATAAAAAGCTATTGATGAGTAAGTCAAAGGTTATTTTTACCTGAGAAGCATGATAACAGGGAAACATAATTGGACTTGGCACTTTAGGACATATGGTCTCAAAATATATTCCTAAATACATTTAAATTTTTTTAATGTTTTTTATTTATTTTTGAGAGACCGAGAGAGACAAAGCAAGGAGGAGAGGATCAGAGAGAAAGGGAGACATAGAATCCAAAGCAGGCTCCAGGCTCTGAGCTAGCTGTCAGCACAGAGCCTGATGTGGGGGCTCGAACCCAGGAACAGTGATCATGACCTGAGCCGAAGCCAGATGCTTAACCCACTGAGCCACCCAGGAGCCCCTATTCCTAAGTACTTAGGCAAATTTAGTATTTGAACAAGGGGGCTAAATGGGTGATGGGGATTAAGGAAGGCACTTTTGAGGATGAGCACTGGCTGTTATATATGTGATGAATCATTAAATTCTACCTCTGAATCCATTATTACACTATATGTTAACTAACTTGGATTTAAATAAAATTTATAAAAAGTAAAAATAAATAAGTTGAATTAGAAATATAAAAAAATTTAAGTTTTACATTAAAAAATAAATTATTAGAAGAAAACATACCTTTAGGTTATAGAAGGCATTCCTAACTTAAAATCTAGAATCCATTTTAAATTTTTTCTTATTTGTTAAAAATACTTTCTTATACCTCTGTCTTTTCTTTTTGATCTTCAGTCATTGCTAAAGTGTTACCTATCAGTCCTGTACTATTTCCTGGATGCAATGTCCTGTAACCTTGTGTTGTGACCTCAGCAAGACAGCTGTTGCGACGATTTTGGCTGAGGCTGTTGCAAATACTTACCCAAAGCAGCACTGTTGGCTCCTCACACCAACTGTACACCTGCTGCTCCTGCCTGCTGGCCTTCTGATAGGTTAAGTTGCTCTGTCAATTTTACTAGGTAAAAGGTCCGGAGGGAGGCTTGCTCTGTACAGACCGACTGCATAATGATACTGACCTCTCTGCAGCAAAAGAGCAAATATGACTGCTCTGAACCTCCAACTGTCATTCTGTTAGGTCCATTTTCCATGAATAGTCACAGTACAAATGGGGCCACTTTCCACAAATAGCCATCGTGCAGTGAGAATTGAATCCATGAGATTGTAGGTAAATTCCAAACTCAAAACATAGGTGAGGAACACTTGTACAATTAGTCTAAGATTCAGACAGCATTAAACTGAAAAACCAAAATGGTCTAAAATAACATGTAGAACATTATTTATGAGAGTCATTTTGGAGGTTCAAAAAACACATGATTAATTTTAAACAAGAGAAATTTTAAATCATAAAGTTCTGGTATTGAATGATCTAGATAAATCCTTTTATTTTGCAGTTAAGAAAACTGTAACTCAGGGCATAAGGGTGGCTCAGGTAGTTAACCTCCGACTCGACTTCAGCTCAGGTCAGGCTCAGACTGAGTCCCGGATCCAGCTCCCCACTGCTTACGACTAGCTCTCTTCCTCTGCTCATCTCTCACTCATGTGTCCTCCCTCT
Organism: Suricata suricatta; assembly: GCF_006229205.1. Taxonomy (NCBI): domain Eukaryota; kingdom Metazoa; phylum Chordata; class Mammalia; order Carnivora; family Herpestidae; genus Suricata; species Suricata suricatta. The sequence continues at coordinate 407,399 of NW_021869325.1, read as the reverse complement.
CTCTATCAATCAATAAACAAACAAATAAATAAATAAAATACAAAATTTAAAAAAAGAAAAGTGGAACTCAAGGATTTGCCCCAGGTATGATGGCTTTCAACTAGATGCTGGCTAATACACTCCTATAATATTTTTTATCATACTTTTATAAGACAATCTCCAAATTAGGATTTCAATATCTAGGCACCAAAAGCAAATTTTATTTTTCACTTTTAATTTTTGCCTCTGAAGTCTACTCAGTAGAAACTTTTCTCCTTTCTGTTCATTCACATTTTTAACTGATTTTTCATAAAAAGTACCTTCCAATCCCATAGTAGGGTTATTTCACACCTGTAAAATGGTTGGGAGATCGTCAGGATAAATTCCTACATGGCAGACCAAATAAAACATGACTATACATAATCACAGCCATAAAAGCTAGTCCCCTTGCCCAGGGATTAAGAGAGATCAGAGTAGTGAAAAGAACTCAGGCAGATCAGTGTAGTGCTAGGGAAGGGTGAAAAGGAACATGACCTGTTATTCTATTCACATCCTCCTCTGTCTAGGTGTGTGTGTGTGTGTGTGTGTGTGTGCGTGCACGTGTGCATACACATGCATGTAACTGTGGTTGGGAAGGATGGTGACTATTTTCAGCCACCAATACTATGCTTACAACTTCTCACATAAATGATCTGATACTTGTTAAAGGACATAAAGGATTCATGGACTCTGCCTATTGTCCCAAACCCCTAGGTTCCAATCCCTGTTCTGACTGTGTGCTTTGCCAAGGGAAGGCTCTGACTTGCTTCGAACTTGGGCTTTTTCATTTGTGACAGGGAAATAACCCTGAGTCCTGCCCAGGGATCATGGTGAGGTTGAAATGAGATAGCACAAGCAGAAAGCCTGGTATTCACAGAGATCCAATTAGTTTGGTTTTCATTTGTTTTTATAAAGTAAGACTGCATTAATAAATAGGAGGAAAAATGCAAACAGTACAGAACAAATCAGATCGTTGGTTTTGTTTCTTTGCAAACTAGTGATGTTTAAAAACCCTTTCCAAGAATAGTATAAATTCTCCCAAATTGCAAGTAGGACTCTTCCTAATGCCATTTGAAAGTTCACTGGGTTTGAGAAATTCTATCTGGAGATGCCATGTCTGATACAAAAGCTTGGCAAACATTTTTTGGCCTGGTTCATTTCTGACCTTCTGAGATATATTTTTCCCCATCCCTCTTCTCTTTTCTCTAACTCTGTTTTTCTTCTTCCTAGCACTGCCCGTGATAACTGCCTGGGCAAAAATCCAGTTTTGCTTTTTAATAGTGTGTGCCCTTCTGCGGCAGGTTTAGTGAGAACTAAAGGGGTGAGGTACAGATGGAGGAGCAAACATAACCCACACAACACTTCCACTCCTCCCAGCCCCAAGAATGGCCTCGGTAACCTGTCATGACCCTCCTTTCCTTTCTGGCTCAGCTCCTTCATCTACTCCGGGCAAGGGTGAAAAGTCGCTGGGAGGAGCCACACTAATTACACTAGGAAATCTCCTAGTGATGTGAAAACATTGGGGAAAACCAAGGAAGAAAAATAGAAGCACGAAAGAAGCTGCTGCCAAAAATCGTTATTGGATCCCTTCAGATTTATTTAGAGCATATTGCTCTGCATATAAATATGAAAGCAAAACAAATCTCTAAGGTATCCTTTTTAGGCCAATTTGACATTTCAACGGAAACTAAAAATGTGCCTCCATGATGCTATAATATCTGGATGAAGAGTGCAGGATGTTGTCAATAAACATATCTGTTAAGCTTATTACCCCAGTCCAGCCCTGAGCTTGGACTCCGATGAGAGGATAAGAGAAGTAGAAAAACACCACTCTTCTATTCAAAGAGCTTACAACATGGCAGCAAACATTAATAATTGGGAACACACTGGCTAAATTATCAGCCCACCACTACATATATGCCGACCACTTTTTTATTTACCTACTATTATTATTATCACCTATTATTTTTCTTTAATAGCCATTATCAACTAAATCTCTATCTATTCTTTGAATCTTCTCATCCATCTACCTGTCAGTCCATCCATCCATCCATCCATTTATATCTCTATTTATTGGTCTACCTAAAGAGAAAAAATATTATTTACTTAGTTAATTTCTCCCCCCCTAAAAGGTAAACACCATGAGAAAGGGGTTCAGTTTTGTTCACTGCTATACCATGGTCCAAGAACTGAGTCTGACATATAACTGGTACTCAATAAATATTTTTTAATGAACTCATGGCATAGAACAATGCTATATTAACAAGACATATCAGGAAAATCTTCATGGAGAAAGACATCTTTAGCTGAACCATGAAGGAAAACATCTGGATAGATAAGAGAAGATAGCACTCTAGATACGGGCACAGCATGCACTAAGATGCCTGAGCTGGAAGAGCACAGCTTAGAAAATATGGGGAAAACATTCCACCCTCTCTAAAAAAGTGTGTAGCCAATGTCTGGCTGTCTATATTTTGGTAGATAAAATATTAGAATTACTTTTTTAATTCACAGGTGTTGATATCATTCAAATACAGTCTCCAAGTATTTGTCTTCTCTTTCAAGGAGTTTGCATCCCAGAAACCTCACTCAGGAATGGATCTTCACTATCTTTCAGAAAAATCGAAATGTAAACTTTAGGGATGTCAGTAGAAGAGTAGCTACTGTTGATGCCTACCTTGTGTTCTGATTTTCAGTTTGGTCTCTGATCTCTTTTGTCCTTCCTGCTTTATAGTACTTGTGGTAGTATTCCATATATACTTCTTTCCCCCTCTTCACCAACACCAACCTAATGTTTAGTTGTACGTGACAACATGACTAAAGACATTGATGCTAGCTTGAAGACATTATGCTAGCCAGATATGAAGGGATAAATATTGCATAATTTCAGGTATATGAAGAATCTAAAATAATCTAATTCATATACCAAGAGACTAGAATAGTGATTGCTAGGAGATGAAGGGAGGGTGTGCTAATCAACAGTCATAAAGTCAATGACATCTGACATAAAAGTTCTAGAAATTTGCTGTACAACATTGTCCCGATAGTTAGCAATACTGTACTACACATTCACAGACTTGTTAAGAAGGTAAATCTCATATTAGGTGTTACCACCACAATAAAACAACATTAAAAATAAAATTAAAATTATTAAATAAGTAAACCCCAAGGCTAGAAACCCTGTCTTCTGCTTGTTCTACTGGCCACTTGGCCCTCGCATACATGAGATCGCACACTCATTCTTTGGTGATGACCTGAGATCCCAGGCACAGATCATGGCCCAGCAGAAGCTATATATATACATATGAGAGAGTTAATTCTGAAAGTAACAGATCATTGCTGAAAAAAAACCATGAGTTCCGAGAATCATAGTCATTTCTTATTTAAGCAAGGATCTCAGAAATAAAATACTCATTTATTTCCATCTTCAAAAAGGCTGGTTGCTATTAGTTATTCATGTATAATGTGTCTGGCTATATTCAGCCATCACTGTTAAAGGCAGTAAGGTCTAGGTTTAGTTTGACTTATGTTAAAAATACACAACAGAAATAAGTGACATGGTTAACAGTGGACTGTTGATAGAAATAAAGTAGTTCAGTTAATCCTGACCTTGGACCGTTTAAGCACATTACAAAACAAACACACTTTCCCATCTATTTTGCCATTTAAATAGTTTCGTATTAATTCTCTTGAGGCTGTCATTTTTATATGAATAAATATTTTTAGCAGTATAAAGTATCATCCTAGTGAAAATTTGGTAGTATCTTCATTTATGTTGATGAACTCCTTTTTTCCCTGTAGTCTCTTAATTCAAAGGTTCATCTTGGTCCTAAATTCTTCTCACGCTATATAGTTTTCCTAGAGGCTCTAAGTTAATTTGCCTACAGACAATATGTCAATGTATAATTAGCTAAAAGCCAATTTATTAAATGGCTAAACCTCTAAAAGCAACTCCCTAAAAGGGATGGCTTTTTGAAAATTGCTTTTTGGTAAAATTATCCATGTTTCTCCCTAGATGACTGACCTATCCATTCACAGGGATTGAACTACCATTGTATTCTCATGTCTCCCACATCCATATCACTTGTTATATGACATTCAACTTATTTGTTCTCTAGGAACATTAAATTGTATGTGCCTAAAAGTCCCCTTCTCAGTCCTATTAATCTCAAATTCTTCCTCCAGTATTTCAGGTCTCAATGAAAAGCACCACTTGTCACCCACTTTCCCAAATTAGGAACCCAAGTCATTATAGATTCCTTCATTCTCTCATCACCCTCCATGTGCAATCAGTTGCCCTGTTCTGCTGATTTCAACCTCATAATTAAACAGAAGAATAAAATAATCATATCTTTGTTTCCTATAGATTCCCAAGTCCCAATCACCTCTCTTCACCATTGCTGCCTACTGAGGAAGGCTGCGTCTGCTCCATCTCTCTCTCTCTAAGCCACTCCAGCACTATTCTAAGTAGATTATAATCTGCCTCCATCTAGTTTTTCCCCTTTCACATTCCTCCTCTACCTTGCTACTAGAATAAGCTATATTCTCATATTTAAAATTATTTACAGACCCCTATTGTCTACAGCAGTGATTTCCAAGAGTGTACTCCATGAAACACCAATCCTGCAACATGGTCTATGCTCAAGTAAGTTTAGGAAATGCTGCAAACCCTGTAAAATGAAACACCAATCCTGCAAGATCATCTGTGTCCAAATAAGTTTAGAAAACACTGTGTACAAATCTTCTGGCAAAATCACAAAGGCCATTGGCATAGTAAAGGTCCTAAAAAGACTTTAAGTAACACTGTGCAAGTAACACTGTATAACCCAGTACATTCCATACATGTTTGACTTATACTCTCTTTTTTCCCAAGCAACAGTTATTCATTTTGAAAATGCTGGCATACTGGGATTTGATCATGCTAAGGAACGGAAATAAACGGTTTGCCCCAGTTCACTGCCCCTGTCTTATTCCCTGCCCTCCTCATCCCACAGTTCACATTCTGGGCATGCAGTAGGACTTGCAGTTTCTCATAAGCAGCATATTCATGTGTCTTCGGCATGTTGCTCCCTTTACTTGGAATGTCCTATTCTAACCCCACCACCCACTTCCACCTTCTGACTATCTCTTACTGAACTTTCAAAACATCTCAAGTTTAATCCCCTCTAGGAAACTTTTTCTGACCTTTCTGATCTACCTTTAGTTTACTTCATAATGTCTTCCTATTCATCACAGCACCAAACAGCTTTTAACCAAAAATAGTAAAATCTCCTCAGGAACCAAATCACTAATACAGAGTAAGTGCTCAAGAAATAGCTATTGAACTGAAATAAACCAGCTCACAATTAAGGTAATGATGATAATTAAGTTTTTAAGGATGTATAAAATACCATAATCCCTCAGTATTTCAAAAGCATTTTTGAAAAATTGTTTTCTTTTAAAAAGGTAGTTTGGGGGCACCTGGGTGGCTCAATCAGTTAAGCGTCTGACTTTGGCTCAGGTCATAATCTCATAGTCTGTGGGTTCGAGCCCTGCGTCAGGCTCTGTGCCACTAGCCCAGAGCCTGAAGGCTGCTTCAGATTCTTTGTCTCCCTCTCTCTCTGCCTCTCCCCAGCTTACTCTCTATCTCTGTCTCTCAAATAAAGACATAAGATTTTTTTACAAAAGGTAGTTTGTAACATGCACCTTATTTCTTTAATTAATGTCATTCCATTTATTAATGTTGTTAGTGATTTGTAATGAAATTTTCCTCCTCACCTGCATCTGCATGTTTTGATCATTCAGATCAGATATTCAAGTACTTTTTTCTTTACTAAGAATGAGGAAGAAAACGAAACTACTGAAAATGCTCACTACAGCAACATTCTACTGTGGAACTGCACCACCACTATGGATCTTGACATCAACACTACCTAAAGTCAACGTAAGGACACTGAATCCATGTCTTTGCTCAACCTTATTAAACAACAGCTGCTCTTCATTTTACTTGTCTCAAACCTACCAAACCTGTTTAGGCCATGAAGCAGGTCTAGGCCAAGCCTCCTATGTTTAGCTGTAAATAAAAGATGACAGCTTTTCTTCTGGATAAAATTACCTCATGCATGTTTCCCCATAAACCTCAACTCACTTATATTCGAGATCTAGGTTTCCAAGAGTGAGCAGAGATCACCCACTAAGTTTGATGTTCTTATCAACTTATATATAAATACAGGTTGTGCCCATAGGTGTAACGTATAACAAATGTTTTGAGATGAATATTCACTAATCCTAAATGACTTGTATTAAGAGAATATACCTCCTTTACTTATTCAATTATTCATTTATTTGATAAATGTATGCTGAGTACCTATTATATGTCAGGTACATATATTATGATGTCAAAAGGATAACAGTGAGATAATAATAGTAAACATAAGTGTAAATAATATATTTAAAAAATAGTATATATAAATAAATAATGGCTGCACATATTGAGCACATAAAATGTGTAAGGTGACATGCTAAGTCATGTATGTATATTATTCCATTTGATCTTTACAACAAGCTTGTGAGGTCAGGGCCTTGCTATTCCTTTTCATATAATATGACACTGAGACTTAGAGACATTGGTATAGCACTTGAGATCACAGAGCTAGCAAACAAACATCACAGCCACATTTGAATCTAGACCACCTGTCAACTGAAAAGCCCCTGTGCTAACTGGGTAAAACAGACCAACCATGGTCACACAATACCACTCTACCATCAAATTTTCCACAAACATGTACGTTGTCCAATTGCTATTATACTACATCCTAAGCAGCATTGATAAGGAACCATTTCAAGGTTTTTAAAGTGATGAAGCCATAAGAAATCAAATTAAAATGTTTATTTTTTAATCAAAAAACTTTAGAGCATATGATGCTAGCAAGTATTTGATGAATATTAACTGATTGTAGTTAATGGTAAACTGTAGTTAATGTGGTTGTACTGTGTGACCTTTGAGGTACCTTTCAACCAAGAGATCCTGTGATTAAAGAAGTGGCTTAATCTAGTTGTTTCTAGATCCCATCTCCAGTCTGTCTCTTAAAAATCACCTGTAATTCAGGCTATTTTCAAAAGAATTGACTGAACTAAGCAAGCCACTCATCCATATTTATACCAAAAGAAAGAGGTCACCTGCAAAGGAGTGGCCAGTTAGGACATATTCTGTCTCCACTTTATCTTATAAGAAAATGGAACTCAAGATAAAAAACAGCAAATGTGTTGTGTGGCATCATAGAAGAACAAAAACTACTAATTTATCCAACTGTGTAACAAATGAATTTTCTAGGTAAGTAAGCTATTCTAAAACAGTGATAAAAGTTTTTTTATAGATCCAACACACCAGAAGTTGCTTTATAGGATTTAATCAATGCAACAAATTACGGCAGATCCTGAATGCACAAAGAATGCAATTCCCTGATGTTCGTCATATAAGTTTCCTGCACTACCCCTGCCTGCCCCTGGCTCCCTTAACCATATATTCTCCCCATAGACCAAAAAAACAAGATTGCTTAACAGTGTATTTCCTGACTAATTTATTAAGATGGCTGCTTGGGTTATACAATATTCCCAACCCAAAGGCCACTCAATGACAAGAGAAAATAATCCTTTTTTTAATTAAGAAAGAAAAAAAATATCAGACTGAATTCTAAGCTATTTGACCAGTTTGACCTGGTCTTAGACCTTATTCACATTTCCATGAGCTCAGAGGTGAACTCCAAATCCCACTTTAGGTTCAAGTTTTGTTTAAAGTACTGTTCAGGGGGAAAGAGTCATTTTTCTAGCTGTCCTGGAATTTGAATGTCAGTAAGGTGATAACCAGGTGCCAGAGTGATAGGCTGTTATAACATAACATGATCCAAAGCCCATTTACGCACAGAAGTTCTGGGCTTTGTGGTAAGAACTGAAATGTTGTGCATTAGTTCCTGATGTAGACCTGAATGTATCTTTTCCCTGTGGGAAGCAACATTTTCACAGGAATTTTGAAGCTGGGTCAACCAGTGACCTGAAATTACATTTAAGTCTAGGGTCCCTACATTCCTTAAGGAGGCATTTGTAGCAAACCAAATAAAATACCTTATGGAAGCCAGGAAAACTTGTAGCAACAAGCTATAATCATTGTCACTTAAAAAAAAAAAGTGTGATCAGAATGAGAGTGCACACCAATAACTTAACTCATGATGGAAACACTCCAACTTTAATTTGCTTTCAGGAAACACATCCTAGTTACTAAAAGCACCATCCCCAAGAAACATAGATCTTGCTTCAAATCCTACCTCCTTCACTCACTGGGTGACCTTAAATATGTAACAGAAGTCAGTTTCCACAACTGTACTCATAGACTTATTGTGGTTTATATGTGAAAATGTAGTTAGAAGCTCTCATTATACTGTTTGGCACACAAAAAGCACTCAGCAAATACTGGGTTGCAGGATTTATCCATTAGATTATCAACTGCGGAAAGTCTGCAAGGGTCAGGGACGAAGAAAGAACTAAGGAAGACAGATAAAAAGAGGAACTAAGAGCAGGATGACAATACGCTTAAACATTGTTGCTGTTGTTGTTTTAATTTTTGTGTTCTTGGGTATTTTATCATCGGCCCTGTTTCCTCCAATGGAAACAATGGTAAGCCTCTCTAAAACTGAATGCCTATCTGCAATTTCTTTTGAATGGCTTTTCTAGTATACAATGATTACTTTGTGGTTGGCTAATTTTTCTCTGCCCCAGGCCAATTCTGAAAGTTTATGAAGTATATACTTAACCAATAGCATAGTTAAGGCTCAGTCAGACTTTCTTATACATGAGTCTTATCACTTCTAAGATCATATCATGGGCATCTGAAGAGGTTGATAGGGTTAGAGGACTTTATGAAAGCAAGAAAGGCCTCTAAAAACTATACCCCACCGAGATGCTCTTACCCCAGCAACTTTTTCAGAACTGCTCAAGAAATCAGGGTCAGAAACCCATCAGGATTTAGCTTCTAGCCTTTCCTCACTTAACCAACTTTGCTTCTATGACTCTAAGTACATAGTAAAAGTATCATAGATTGCTTTAAATACTGTGTATGTAGGGGCTCCTGGGTGGCTGAGTCTGTTAAGGACTGACTCTTGATTTTGGCTCAGGTCATGATCTCACAGTTGTGAAATTGAGCCCCTAGTGGAGTTCCGTGCTACACATGGAGCCTGCCTAGGATTCTCTCTCTCTCCTTCTCTTTGCCCCTCCCCAGCTCACATGTGTTTTCTCTCTCTCCCTTTCTCCCTCTCAAATAAACTTTAAATAAAACTGTGTATGTACACACGTGTTTGTATGTACTTATGCACATGTGAGAAATATGTGTGTGTGTTTTGAAAATTACCTACAGAAAACAGTCCATCTGCAAATGACAGAAGTGAGCCTCAAAAAAAAAAAAAAACTGTATGTAGAAAAAATAGCTGAATAAAAATGATCTATATGTGTAATTAAAATTAGTGTTTTAGTGGGGCGCCTAAGTGGCTGGTTCATTAAGCCTCCAACTTCAACTCAGGATCTCAGGGTTCGTGAGTTTGAGCCCTGCATCAGACTCTGTGCTGACACGTCAGGGCCTGGAGCCTGCTTCAGATTCTGTGTCTCCCTCTTCCTCTGTCCTTCCTCTGCTTGCACTCTGTCTCTCTCTAATAAATAAACATTAAAACAATTTTAAAAATAGTGGACACATGAAACCATGCTCAACATCACCCATAAGGGAAATACAAATCAAAACCACAATGAGATTCCACCTCACACCCATCAGAATGGCTAAAACAACAAGTCAGGCAGTAACAGATGCTGGCAAGGATTCAGAGAAAGAGGACCTCTTTTGCCCTGCTGGTAGGAATGCAAACTGGCACAGACGCTCTAGAAAACAGTGTGGAGGTTCTTCAAAAAATTAACAATAGAACTCCCCTACGGCCCAACAGTAGCACTGCCAGGGATATACCCAAGGGATACAGAAGTGCTGATGCATAGGGGCACAATGTTCACAGCAGCACTTTAAACAATAGCCAAATCATGGAAAGAGCCTAAATGTCCATCAACTGATGGGTCAAGAAGATGTGGTTTATATATACAATGAAATACTACATAGCAATGAGAAAGAATGAAATCTGGCCATTTGTAGCAACTTGGATGGAACTCAAAGGTGTCATGCTAAGTGAAATAAGTCAGGCAGAGAAAGACAGATACCATATGTTTTCACTCATAAGTGGAACAGGAGAAACATAACAGAGGACTACTGGGGAGGGGAAGGGGGAAAAATAGTGGGGAGAGGGAGGGAGGTAAACCATGAGAGACTCTTAAATACTGAGAACAAACTGAGGGCTGATGGCAGTGGGGGAGAGGGGAAGGGGCATGGAGGAGGGAACTTGTCGGGGTGAGCACTGGGTGTTACATGGAAACCAACTTGACTATAAACTATTAAAGAAAAAAAATAAAAATAAAAATAGAACTTCCCTATGACCCAGAAATTGCACTACTAGGTATTTATCCAAGGGACACAGGTGTGCTTTTTCAAAGGAACACATACACACCAATGTTTATAGCAGCACTATCAACAATAGCCAAAGTATGGAAAGAGCCCAAATGTCCATCAACAGATGAATGGATAAAGAAGATGTGGTGTGTGTACATATATATATATATATATATATGTACACACACACACATACAATGGAGTATTACTCAGCAATAAAAAAGAATGAAATCTTACCATTTGCAATTACACTGACAGAACTAGAGGGTATCATGCTAAGCAAAATTAGTCAGTCAGAGCAAGACAAGTATCATATGACTTTACCCAATTGAGGACTTTAAGACACAAAGTTGATGGACATTAGGGAAGGGAAGCAAAAATAATAAAAACAGGGAGAGAGACAAAAACATATGAGACATAAATATGGAGAACAAACAGAGGGTTACTAGAGGGATTGTGGCGGGGGATGGGCTAAATGGGTAACAGGCATTAAAGAAACTACTCTTGAAATCACTGATGTACTATATGCTAACCTGGATGTAAATGAAAAAATAATAATTAAAATAAATAAAAAGATCAAAGCAAAAAAATTAAAAAACAGTGGTTTAATAAACCAAGGACATAATCCCATTGATAACCCCAACTTGATATTTTAATATTAACTATATGGTTTAACTTGGTGTTTTACCCAAATAAGAGCTCAGAAAATTTTACTGTCTTTGGCTCATAAGTTTGATCTCAAAAGAATTCTGAAACTACTTTTGTTAAATTTTGAGCTGTAAATCAGTTTTGTTTCTTACTTTGAATAAGACTTACGTTAATTTTAATTTTTACACAATGAATACAATCCAGCCTTGGACTCATGAAAACTAACTTGCTAAACTCAACATCAAGTTGATGATCCAGGTTACTACTTGAGGATTAAATAGGTTTCTAATACAATTCATCTTAACTTATTTTTGAAACCGGGTGGGAAAGTGCTTGTTCTGGGTCAGAATGGTACTTCTGTCTTGTCACTGACTAATGATGGGAAACCAGCCAGCTCACAATTTCTCCGGGCCTATTTTCACACTAATAAAATAAGAATCACACTAATGAGTCTTAAAACCCATTCCAGTTTTTAAATTCTACGATTCTTTGTTTCAACTACTAATGTTTATATTATCTGATAAATCAAAAATAAAACATCTTTATTTAAAAATTAATATAAGCATATGTATACTTCAAGAAACTTAACTGTGAAAGAATTTTGAGTTAAAGTTTCCTTTAAATACTTCATGCTATGAGTTAAATTCAAATAACTAGTTGGGAAACTTTTATTTCTGAGAAACTGCTTGGATGAAATAATTGTGTTAAGTACAGGCAGGATGACAAAGAAGATTTTAAAATCAGAAAGATCTACATTGAAACCCTGTGTTCATGGTATCAACTTGGGTAAGTTATATAATCTAGGTCTCTGTTTCTTCATCTGTAAAAGAGGGGTAATATGTATCTTAGGACTGCCATAAAGATTAATGAGACATATTAGGCATCTAGCATAGTGACTGGTACATGATAAACCCTCAAATATTAACCACTTTTTCTTTTCCTTTCAAAAAGTCTTTGTACTAAGGGCAAGAAATTTGTGTTTCAGTAGAAGCAAGAGTGAAGTCAATAGGCTGTGAACCCCTTGAGTCTAGGAAGGCAATATTTCATAGCAGTTACCAGTGTGCAATTTAGGGCCTTTCAGACTTGCATTCAAATTCAAGTTCTGTTACTTATTACCTTTGGGAGCATAGGCAATTTATTTTAAATTCTCTGAGATGCAGTTTTTCATCTGTAAGTTGGTTATCACAAGGCTTAAAAAAGAGACTATGTAGCATAGTATCTATATCGCATCATAAGAATTCAATAAATCATAGCTATTTTTATTATGCTTATATTTTCCAAACTTGAAACAGTGACTGGAATACAGAAGGAAATCAATGACTGTCTCTGAAAGAGTGACTGACTGAATGTTCCTTGGTGGGTGAACAACACTCAGAATCTCTGTGTGTCTTCTGGGAGCAAGGCAGGGCCTGGAATCTCACAGCTTCCTATGGGAGGCATGTCATTGTCAAAGACATCTTTTTTGACATGAAAACAATGCCATGTAAACCACTTGTGTTCTTTTTGTGGAACCAACTAGAGGTTCCTCAATATTTTTGTCCTCAGTTAGAGGACCGTTCCATGGCATTTTTCATGGGTGTGCCCTGATTGTCTCTAGTCAAACCCTGGGGAGGTGGGTGGTAGTGTGGGTTGGGGGGTGAATATAGCTAAAAATTTGGGGAAATCTGAAATAAAGGTTAGATCAGCCCCACTGGGAATTCTTGAATTGGCCGCACAAAAGAGATCCAAAAATATTTACTCACATAATCATGGGTTAAGAAATACTGACACTTCCTTAGATTTAAACAGCAAAATGACAAAATGACATTACACTATTTATACTTCCATGAGTAGGTAACTCTAGAATCCAGAAATATTGAGTTCTATTATTAGAACATTTAAAATAAAATTATATCATAATTTTAGACTGACATTTAAAAAACAACATGTGGGCTCCCTCTGCTGGATCTTCTGACTGTAAGTGTCAGAAACAGGTTTATTACCTTATAGCTACCTAATCAATTAGTGATGAAATTAACACAGTGATGAGGATCCATCTCCAAACAATAAAATCGTTTGCCAAATAAAGAAGCTGACATTGGTTGAAAATATTATTTTCTGTTAGTGTTAAAAAGCAGGGACTTTGTTTTGTCTCCAGTAGGAGAAAGAAGATTTTTTGGTTTCGTTTTATGTTTTAAAAAGGAGGCACAGACTTTCTTCTGAGAAGGGTCACATGTGGTCCATGGTGCCTGTTGCCAGGGCAACCATGTCTTCTGTCTATACATGTCAAGGCTGGTTGCTTCGTTTGGAGACAATCAGACTCAAAGGTAATCAGAGTCAGGTCAAAGGAAACAGAAAATGCAAATTATGATGTTCCTGCTGCTTCAGAAAAATTACAATGTGGTTTATCCTTTAACTCAACTCAGGATAAGTTTCTACTTTAATAATGAATTTCTTTAAATTATATTAATAATATTGTCTTTTAAAAAATATGTCCTGGTGAATACATAAGTACTTCATGCCTTTGCACGAGGGACTTTCTCTATTTACCAAACTTGGAAGGAGATGTGAGGACAAAATGTTCTTCAATAAAATTAGAACTTTTCTCTTCCGAGAGTCATAAAACACTTATCCAAAACCTTATAAAAACATTACCCCTTTTAGGTTATGGACTATTTCTGAATAATGTTCTTCTTCTTTTTTTTTTAATGCCCAATGATCCTGAATTTAGATGCTGCATTTAAAAACTGTTTGTTGAAGGAAGACTATAATTAGTATCAGAAATACTGAATTCTACTTTAAGAAGAGCAAGTTATTAGTTTGCTTTGTTTGTTTATATGAAGAGCAGAAATAGAACTTGTTGCAGAAGACTGGAGTCTGACCTGGCCCTTAATTTAGTGTAGATGCACAACATTGAATTAAACAAGTGACTGCTCATATATTCATGAAAAATCACAATTTATTTTGTCAAGTTTCATGGACTTTACACTATTATTTATTTATTATAAAATTTCCAAACCCAAAATTTTTGTTAGAAAAGAAACCTTACTTCATAAGCATTGACAGTGGTCCCCATTTCAAAAATAGCCAAAAATATATCAGTATATGCAAAATTGCGTCTTTCATAATATTTCCGGAAAGGTAACCAAAACAAATCTTTAAGTTGAAAAGTCTCACTAAGTTACTAGCTACTAGGATGATATAGTTCCTTAATTTGCTTGCAAAGGTTAAGCACATATTTCCTTGATGTCTTCATTTTTCATTTCTCTCTGACAATACATTATGTTACTGAGTATTTCAAAAAATCTTTATCCAATAGTCAGTGCATAACTACTACTTCCTTTTCTGCAGTTTCCCTTAGACCCACCTCCAAAGGGAGTTAGAGAAACTAAGGAGGAGTTTGTATGTGAGGAAAGATATGAATGTACAGTGAACTACAGATAGAGTGTCTTCCAGACAGAGTGACTATATGCTCCAACTTACTGGAGAAAATCTCAGTTGATGCCTGTTCTCCTGGCATAATTATTAGCTGTGATTTCATTCCCAAAAATGTCTTTCAATAATAAATTATATAACTATCCTATTTACAGTATAAGCACTTCCAACTGCACTACCATTTGTTTTCCATAACATAATTTCCAAATGTGCACTTACCTGAACTGTAATCTTTTCATGTATCAGTTCTTTTGTTAACTATCTGAGAAACGCTGCATATTATATGCAATAATCTTCTTAGTGGGACTATTTAAGGATACTCAACTTTGCCTACTTCAAAACCTCTGAAATTTTTGGACTACCAGCCCTCTCATTTTGGGGGGCCTAATACTTATTAATATAATACGACATGGAGCTATGACTGTCTGTATGTTCCAACTGGCACAGCATCCATACACTAGTCCTATACTTATTTTATGGTACCCCACCTGAAGAATTAAAGTTGTGGGGAGATAAAGGTACCTATTAGAGTGCCAGCTGTAAGGGCTCTGCTAGGGAATATCAAGGGTGCTCTAATTTACAGTAAAAAGTGTTCGTAAAGTTCATGTCTACAATGCTTAGTTAGAATCCAACTGTTCTGCAGTCAGTGCTTATTATGTCCAAAGCACTAGGTACACACTATCTGAGAGCTTGTTTGGAGGTTCTCGCAGGGGAGCGCAGCTACTCGTATACCCTTGACTGAAGAACGGTCCTCCTCTGTCAGGCAAGGTCGTCCTCTTCACCGAGCTTGCAGCTTCAGGAGGGACGCACATGGAACGGTGAGGGAGGCACATGGAGCGGTGAGGGAGGAAGGGGACACCGCCTAGCCAGCCAGCTCAGCCGAATCAACCCTGGGGGTCCATGGGGTGAAAGAGGTCGCAGCCAGATCTCTCCCACACCCTAGTTACACACTATTTGAAGATGCATAACAGAAACTGTTGTATCCAGGGACTGAGAGGGGATAAGAGACTCCTCTCCATTCCTGACATCACTTACTCTGTTCAGTGTTTTTCCCCATACCATTCATTCATAGGCTTCCACCACACTATGTAGTTTTTAATTGATTATACTTACTCCTATTTTCTATATTCCCAACTAAAACATAAATTCCATAAAAGTAAATGTTTTGTCTATTTTACTCAGTAATTTACCTCAAACATTAAACATAGTAGCACAAAGTCTATGCTTAATCAACTTTTCTTGAATGAACAAATTAATGAATAAATGAATTCCTTATGGGAAGTTTTTAGTCATAGGACTTAGCTCATTATAGGCATGTTTTCTGAGGAATGAAGAAATGAAGGTTATACTATAAATGAATGAGGGTAAAGATATGTAGCTAGATCACAGAGGAGGACACAACATTGGAGGAGGATATTAAGAATGGAGAACCTTGAATGTCATGTTAATGGCCTGGCTACCATTTATTGTGTAATTACTATGGGTCATGCACTACGTGAGGAATAGTATCAACATATTCCTATAACAAATCCAAAAGATCAGTATTACTTGCTCCCTATTTTAGATGACAAAACAGAATCTCATGAAAAATTGAGTAACTTGTCCCAAATTATGTAAAAGTTGGTAGTAATGACTCCAAGATTTATATTCATTAGTATGCCTTTCATTAGTCAGTGGAGAACCATAAAGATAAGTGAGCAATGGAGTAAAACTGTTGCCTTGTTTTTATAGATAACTGGCACCACTACAAGTGATAGACTGTACAAATAAGAAATTGAATATGGGATCTTAGTAGAAGTTGGGATTCTAGCTCTGGAACTAAAATTTCCCTATCAGTTTATAGATTCCAGAGTTGTGATGTCCAAGACAGTGGCTACTAGCCTCATGAGACTACTGAGTGCCTGAAATGGGACTAATCCAAACTGAGATATGTGCTAAAAGTACACACTGATTTTAAACAGATGGTACAAAAAAAGTAAAATATTTCATCAATAATTTTTAATTTATTACGTAGTAAAATGATGTTGTAGATATACCGAGTTAAATAAAGTTGATCAAAGTTAGATTATTATGTTTCTTTACTTTTTGTAAGGTGGCTACTAGGAAATTTATACATATGGCTTGCATTATATCTCTGTTAAACATTGCTCTTCTATTTTCATAAAGGAGCTCCTTGAATGCTTAATCAATCACAGAAGGAACAGCTTAGAATAAGTAGGCCAAAAAAAGAATCCTAAAAGAAATCTACAGTTAGGGGCTAGGTAAAGAAGGAGGTGATAGTGAAGAAGACTAGGAAGTGATCCAAGATGACAATGTCAAGAAGTAAACTTGGCCACAGGTAGCAAAACGGTCAGGGAGGATGACAACAGAGAAGAGTCTGTCAGATTTGCTAATTAGGAGCTTATTTGCCTTTAGGACTTTTCACAGAGTGGTTGTGGTAGAAGCCGGTTTAAAAAAGGAGTAGAGGTAGGACTCAAAATACACACATATTTTAGGAAATGGGGGATGTGAACATGCTTATAAGTTTAACAGAGGGAAAGAGATTAAAAACTTTGTCAAAGCAGGCACGGGGGTGCCTCAGTCACCTGTCAGTCTTTGGTTTCGGTTCAGGTCATGATCTCAAGGTTCGTGAGTTCGAGCCCTGCATCAGGCTCTGCACTGACTGTGTGGAGCCTGCTGGGATGTTCTCTCTCTCCCTCTCTCTCCCTCTCTCTCTCTCTCTCTCTCTCTCTCTCTGTCCCTCATCTCTCTGCTCCTGCAGTGATTCACATAATTTAATATCCTACAGACTCTGAGATGGAGAGGTAAGTTTATAGTCTGAGAATCAGAAGATTAAAGCTGCATTTGAGAGCTTGCAAAGTGTGAAAAAACACAGTAGCATATCATCACTAAGGAAAAATAAAAGATTGGGAAGTAAGCAGTGAAGCACAATGGAGTTTGGATGGCATAAACACTCAGAAGCATCTGTTGACACAATGATGTTGCTTTCTCCCCAGAGCTAAACTTTCTGAGGTTTACCCAAGATTATAAATGGACAAAGTAAGTGTGAATGAAGGCAAAGAACTTCTTCTGTTGCTTGTGTGAAGGTAAATACAATGCCCAGATTGGATTTTTAAAAAAAAGGCTTCCAAAGCCAAGAGCAAGATTTTAGAGGTTGTAAGGGAGTCAACAGCAATCTCATTGCACACACATTTTACTTATCTGCTAACTGATCTCACAGGTGTTTATGAGTCTTGGCTCATCCTTCTGGAGTTCCAGCTGGATGGTGATTTTTCTCTCCTTGACTGCTTACCCTGTAGACTTCAGGTTGGCACCAGAGAGACAGATTCAGAGACTTTACCCAGCTTCCACAAATCAACTCTCTGTAATTACTCCTTTAATTTCCAAGATATATTGATAGATCAATAGATAGATGGGTATCTCCCTACTGTTTCTGCTTCTTTGGTTGAATCCTAACTGATACAAGATTAAAAGCATAGGAAAAAGATCTTCAAGAAAAAGATATACTTTTTACACATTCATTTATCAATTTATTCTAGGTGCCAAAATCATATGTCACATAAGGTGAGTTTTGACAAGTTCTCATTAAAATAAAAAAGTGAAATAAAACTGTCTGCATGGAGTAGAGAGGGATCTCAAGCCAGAATGATCATTCTGCTTGTCTGGATTTTACAGGAATGCTGACTTGAGTATGTAGTCTACTGTCTAGAAGATAGATTTGAGAACAAGAACATAACCAATGTCTCCTGTGGGACCAAGATATTGAACAAGTAAAAGGAGAAACTGATGTTTGGAAGCAATTTTCAGGAAGTGGTGTGGACTCCTGAGTTTTAAAACAGTCATTTCACTTCAAACATCCCCTATTTATTATCTATTACTCCAGATCAGCTCATTATCTCATATTCCATGACCAGTAAGTTCCCAAGTTCCTCAAACACAAACCTCTGTAACCTTCTCTACTTTCCCCTCTGAATTTCTTCAAGCGCCATTACCCATTTCACTGCCCTCCGTCACCGCCTCCTTAATTGGCCACAAAATCCTATTATTCCTCCTTCAGTACTGAGTCTTACATGCAACACTGTTGCCACTGCCATTAGTAAGGCCATCACTGTTGCTCAGTTGAGCATTTTCATGAGCCTTCTAATGGATATTTCTGCTCCCAGAGCTCCCACAGACCAAATCAGATCCAGCCATTTCCCTGCATAAATATCACTGAAACCTTTCTAGAGACATTTCAAACTCTTTATCATAGTACCTTTACATTCAAAGCTCTGGCAAGCATTACCTACATCTCTTACCACTTGTCATCATCTCTCCCATTGAACTAGTTTAGTCATTCCTAAGTAACACCTTTCCCTCCAGAACTCTGTGGCTTTTAGTATAGTTTCTTGGCTTAGAATGCTCTCTACGAACCTTCAATTTGTGATAAATGTATCCCCATTCTTCAAGACAGGTTCAAGTTCTCCATTAGGCAGACCTCTCCTTGTCTCCCAAAGTAATGCATGCAAATCTTCCTTTTGACACAAATTACATGTTAAATAATAATTATCAGTTTACAGAGATGCTTTTCATTTTGGCACTGTCATCTCCTAAGGGGTATGACAGCACGTATTAGTACTGCTCTATCTAGCACAAAGGAAAGGCTCCAGAAAAGTTTATTAAACAAATGAATTAATTAATGGATATTACAGAGAACTATTTTTCAAATGGAGGTTTACAATTATTGTGCAGGCCTCCAGGCTAGTCCACAGAAATCTGTTTCATCTATACAGTACAATAGTATAAGTATCTTTCCCTAATACTCTATTCTACAACTTTAACTGCAAAAACACAATTATTCCAGCCATTTAATAAGTTAGACCTATACTGTGGGCTTCTTCAGAAAACCAATCAAAATTTATACTATTCTTTCTGTAGTTAAGAATATTCCTCCGGTTACAGGGAGAAGGGCCACTCTAGAAATGAGAGTTCTCCAGCAATGGGCATGCCGGCTGCTTGGTAAATAGGAAGAAATGGAGGAAAGAATGACAAAAACAGCTTTTATTTTTGTTTCATAAGAAATGGCTGTTGGGCCCTGGCATACAATGAGAAGTTAAACCTGTGATTTGAATTATACAACTTTCCTCACCATAATCCATAAAAATTTCAGGCTATGTCAGAGAAGTTGGAGAAATGGGGTTCACAGAACAGCTCCAGCTCTCTGGAATATCTTTTTGTCCACATATTCCAAGGCCAGGATGGACATTTGTAACTCTGGTTATTAATATTTTAAGGAGTTCCTTTGAATGTTAAATTACCAGAGAAATCACTGAATAAGATCCTCCTGAAGTATCTCAATAATAATTTTTATCTAAGCATTTATTTGACAAACTTTGGTTGAATGCCTACCATGTGCTAGGCAATGTCCTAAGCACTGAGGATAGAGATAAGTTCATAGTTACCTGAACAAATCATCAGTCAACAAAAGTTTACTATACATGAAGTAATATATAGAAGTGACAGAAACAGACTATTTAAGCCCTCATGAATCTTATATGCTTGCAGGAGAAAATGTGTATAATTATAATGTGATTGGTATATTCAATAATTGAGTGAGGGTATTCCTAATCCAGATGTGGGAAAAATGCACGTGGGAAGGGTAGGTGTGATGAACAGATTTTAAAAATGACCCCCCAGGCATGCCATCAAGATGCTGACATAGGTTGGTTCTTGACTTCACCCCCCCAATACAAGACACCACTGACAGACTCCTAGAACATGGGAGTGAGGCTGAAGCAAATTCCTGCATCACAGAGACCAAGACAGATGACATTAGACGGGCAAAATAAAAAATGGCTACACATTGATTGTGTTGCCCCTCCCCCACCCCAGTGCAGCATCACATGGAAACATCTGCCCTGGACCTTCAGTCCCCCAGTGGGACAAGAGGAGCCACAGGAGATAACAAGCATCCCCCGCATTGTGAGTCACTTTGTGAGGCCCTATTGGATACTGCACCATGAAGATTCCAGGGGAATCTACAAGGCTCAATCACTGGCAATTTGACTGTGATGGAGAAGGGGGAGAATGTGCAACAACCAGCAAGTACCTGAATCCTGGCAGATACCTGCAGTACCCAAGTAGTAGTCCCAACCAGCAGTTTTGCTCATTTATGGAACCAAGTTGGGGTTGCACCCTGGCCAGAGAATGCCATGGGATGCAGATCTGCCTGATTTGGATCCTCAAACAAGTTTTGCCCATGCCCAAGGTAAAAAACTGACCACAGCCCCACCTGCTGGGGAGAGTGTCTTCCAGCCCCATCCAACCAGAAGGACTGCTGACAACTCCTGGAAGCTGTGCAAACCACCAGCACCCAAGCCTAGAGGCTGGCAGGAAGAGCTGACTGTCCCCACAGCAAAGCTAGTACCTACCACGGAGCACTCCTGTGCTATGTGCAGGCAGGAGAATTAATTCATAGCCAAGTCTGTGGGTAGGTCCTGGCCCCTCTCAGCAGGAGAGCCTGTTTTGGAAACTGAGAGTGGCCTGAAGAGGCCCCACCCATCCCCTCTAAGGCAAAGGGGCTGAGAAATAGCCCCACACACAGTGGAGAATGTCTTCCAGCATCTGACCAGAAGGACTGGAATTAACTCCTGGAATCTGTGCTGAACAGTGGCACTCAAGTCAACAGGTGGGCTGGCAGAGCCAATAGTGGGCAGAACAAAACCAGGACCCTATTCTATCAGGGAACTTGGGGTATGGGTTAGCTCCAATTAAGACAATGAGGAGTTTTATCAGCTTTAGAGCTATTTCTCCCACTGCACCTGGTCAGGGAATCTAATTCATAGTCCAGCTCATCACTGAATACAGAAACCAGGAAACCAGAGCACATGGGAAGCTGCACAGCCCATTCAATAGCCCTATATACAGTAACACTTAAATAGACAGCACAGCCTGTGGCTTCTCCCATTTGTAGAACAAAACTGGTGGCCTCACCTGACCAGAGAATTTAGTGCATACTCTAGTCTGATTTGGATCCCTAATTAACAAACTATATAGGCCCTGAGTCCTGTCCTGCTACATTCCCAGGCCAGGGAACCTAATTCATAGCTGCATCTATTACTAATACCTAGTTCTGACTATCTAGTAAGCCTGAAGAGAGAATCCAGGCAACTATGGAACCCATTCTACAGCCTTACATGGGTAGGGAACCAACCAGCAGTCCTATCCAACTGTTCTCAGCCAGTGGAACACCGTCCTTCCCCAATCCCTGTCCTCAAACCTCAAACAATTGTCTTGCCCAAAATAGAACAGAATAGCAGACATTACCAGCAGACACACCTAGAAACACAAACTGAGCTGACTGGTGAAGAAATGTGCCTACCAAAGCAAACTTGTAAAGTCTGGAAGAAGAGCCCCATTACTCAAATGCACAAATACCAATATGAGCAATCAAGAATCATACACACACACACACACACACACACACAAAGCAGGTAAATACAACACCACCAAAGGAAACTAATAAAGCTCCAATAGCTGGCCTTAAATAAATGGAGATCTTTGAACTGTGAGACAACGAATTCAGAATAATCTTCTTAAAGAGGTTTAGTGAACTATAAGAAAAAACAGACAACTAAACAAAATTAGGAAAACAATTCATGAACAAAATGAAATGTTCAACAAAGAAACAACCATCAAAAGAGAAAAGAATGAAAAATAAATTCTTGAGTTGAAAAGTATAATTGAACTGAAAAAAAAAAGTTTCTGAAGTAGACTTGACTGTGCAGAAGAAAGTACCAGTAGTCTAGAGGATAGGACATAAGAAATTATTCAGTCAGAGGACCAAAAAAATAAATAAATAAAAAGAATAAAACAGAGCAAAGACGGCCTACAGATATTATGAGACACAGTAAGAAGAAACAAAATTGCATTATAGCAATTCCAGAAGAAAAAGGGAAAGTGACAGAAAGTATATTTAAAACAATGATGGCTAAAAACTTCCTGATCCTGGAAACAAAATGGACATACAGATCTATGAGTCTGAAATAAGTTGAACCCAAGTAGGGATACACCAGGACACATTATAATTAAATTGTGAAAAGTCAAAGACAAAGAATTTTAAGATAAGTGAGAGAAAAGAGAGAAGTTACATACAAGGAAAAGGCAGCAGAATACATATGGATTTCTCAACAGGTATTTTTCAGGCCAAAGACTAGGATGACATATTCAGTATACTGAAAGAGAATAACTGTCAATCAAGAATTCTATACCTGGTAAATTCAGAAATTAAAGAAGGATAAAGGCTTTCCCCAACAACAAAAGGTGAGACAGTTCATTACCACCAAACCTGCCGTGCAAGAAATGGTAAAGGTAGTTCTCTGAGTAGAAGTTAAAAAAAATTGCTAATCAACATCATAAGTACATAAAAAGACAGTATAAATATCACTGGTAATGGTAAATATATACTCATATTTACATTCTGCCATTGGTAATAGTGGTGCAATTCCAGTTTAAAATTGTTTTTTAATGAATGTAGTCAAATAACCATAAATATAAAAATCTATTATTATTACACACACACACAACTGTAACAACAATAATCTAAAATGTAAGAGAAAGAAGTAAAAGTGTACTGTTTACTAATTCTATTAAAGTTAAGTTGTTACCAGATTAAAATAAGGTATTATAAGTTTAAGCTATTTTGTGTAAGTCTCATAGTAGCCACAAAGGAAAATTCTATAGTAATTGCACAAAAGAAGTGACAAGAAAGTATATGAATACTGATACCAAAAAATATCAAACCACCAAAAAGACACCAGGATAAAAAACAAGGAACAACAAACCTACAAAACAACCAGGAAATAATTCACAAAATGGCAACAGTAAGTCCTTTCCTATCAATAATTACTTTAACTGTAAATGAATTAAATTCTCCACTTAAAAGACAGAGAATGGATGAATGTATATAAGAAAAAGATCCTGGGCACCTGAGTGGCTCAGTTGGTTAAGCATCAGACTTCAGCTCATGTCATGATCTCACAGTCCATGAGTTCAAGCCCCCGCATCAGGCTCTGTGCTGACAGCTTGGAGCCTGGAACCTGTTTCAGATTCTGTGTCTCCCTCTCTTTCTGCCTCTCCCAGCTCATACTATGTCTCTTTCTATCTCTCTTAAAAATAAATAAACATTAAACAACACACACACACACACACACACACACACACACACACACACACACACACAAGATTCAACAATATGCTACCTATAAGGGACTCACTTTACCCTTAAAGATACATATAGACTGAAAGGATGGAAAGAGGTATTCCCAGCAAATGGTAACCAATAAAAAAAAGAGTAATACTTACATCAGACAAATAGACTTTAAATAAAAAATGGTAAAATGAGACAGAGAAAGTCATTATATGATGATAAAAAGTGAATATCTGAAAATGATATAACAATTATAAATATTTATGTGCCCAACATTAAAGTACCTAAATATATAAAGCAAAAGCTAACAAGGGCTAAAAGTAGAAATAAATAGCTATACAATAATAGTTGAGGACATTAATACCCCACTCTCAACAATGGATAGATCATCCAGACAAAGAATAAATAAGAAAACAGTGGACTTCAAACACCAGATGGACCTAACAGACATATAGGAAACATTATATCCAACAGTAGAAAAGTACATATTCTTCTCAGGTGCACATGGAACATTTTCTATGATTAGGCCACAAAACAACTCCTAGCAAATTCAAGAAGACTGAAATCATATCAACTATCTTCTCCAAATACAATGGCATAAAACTAGAAGTCAATAACAAGAGGAAAACTGGGTAACTCACAAACATGTGGAAATAAAACAACACTCTCCTAAAGAAATGAGAGATCAAAGAATAAATTAAAAGGAAAATTAGAAAAAGTTTCATGAGACAAATAAAAATGGAAATACAACATACCAGGACTTGTGGGATGCACCCAAAGCAGTTCTAAAAGGGAAGTTCATAGCAAAAAATGTCTGCATTGAAAACAAGAAAGATCACAAATAAATGACCTAGCTCCATGCCTAAGAAAAAGAAAAACAGCCTAAAGTTGGCTGAAGAGGGAAAAAAAAGATTACAGTAGGGGAAATAAAAGAAATAGAAAACAGAAAAATATAGAAAAGATTAGCCAAACTAATCTGGTTCTTTGAAAAGATAAACAAAATTGACCAATCCTTACCAATGCTAACCAAGGAAAAAAGAGAATGAACAACCATGTCAAAAATTGGAAAACTTAGAAGAAAGGTGAAAATTCTCAGAAGCATAAAACATACCAAACAAAATCAGAAATAAATGGAAAAATGAATAGATCAATTACTAGTAAAAAAAAAAAACTACAGGACAAATCCTTAATGAATATAGATGTGAAATTTCTCAATAAACTACTAGCAAACCTAATTCAGTAGCATATTAAAAGGATCATACATCATGATCAAGTGAGGTTTGTCCTTGGGATGCAAGGATGGCTCAATATCAATCAATGTGATAGATCACATTAACAGAATGAAAGAAAATAATCACATTGCCATCTCAATAGGCACAGAAAAAAGCATTTGACAAAATTTAAACATCCATTCATTATGAAAACTCTTAAAGTCAGGTATAGACCAAACCTGTCTAAACATAATTAAGGCCATATATGACAAGCCCACAACAACTAACATCACACCCAATGGTGAAAGGTTGAAAACTTGTCCTCTAAGACCAGAAACAAGACAAATAGGTCCACTCTCACCACTTCTATTCAACATAGTACTAGCACTACTAGCTAGAGAAATCAGGCAGGAAAAATAAATAAAAAGTATCAAAATTAAAATGGAAGAATTAAATTTGTTCATATTGCACATAACATACTTTCATATATAGAAGATCCTGAAGACTCAATCAAAAACTATGAAACCTAATTAATAAATTCAGTAAAGTTTCAGGATGCAAATTTAATAATCAGCAGCATTTATAGGCAAAAATAACAAAATTTCTGAAAAAGACATAAAGAAATCTATCCCATTTATAATAGCATCAAAACAAAATACTCAGGAATACATTTAATTAAAGAGGTGAAAGATCTCTACCCTAAAACTGTAACATAATGACAAGAGAAATCAAAGAGGACAGAAGTAAGCAGAAAATTACCCTGTGTTTATGGATTGGAAGAATTATTACTGTTAAAATATCAATATCACACAAAGCCATCTGTAGATTCATTACAATCCCTATCACAATTTCAATGGTATTTTTTTTACAGAAGTAGAAAAAAACACTCCTAAAATTTATAGAGAACCACAAAAGACCCTGAATAATCAAAGGAATCCTGGGAAAGAAAAACAAATCAAAAGGCATCACATTCCCTGATTTCAAGCTATACTAAAATAAGTTACAGTCATCAAAACTGTATGGTACTGGTATAAAAACAAAAAGATCAGCAGTGGTGAGAGTAGACACCCCTGTCATGTTCCTGATCTCAGGGGAAAAGCTCTCAGTTTTTCCCCATTGAGGATAACATTAGCTGTGGGCTTTTCATAAACTGCTTTTATAATGTTTAGGTAAGTTCCTTCTATTCCAACTTTCTCAAGGGTTTTTATTAAGAAAGGGTGCTGTATTTTGTCAAATGCTTTTTCTGCATCTATCAACAGGATCATATGGTTTTTAATCCTTTCTTTTGTTAATATGATGGATCACATGGATGGATTTGTGAATATTGAACCAGCCCTGTAACCCAGGAATGAATCCCACTTGATCATGATGGATAATTCTTTTTATATGCTGTTGAATTTGATTTGCTAGTATCTTGTTGAGTATTTTTGCATCTGTATTCATTAAGGATATTGGTCTTACACCATACACAAAAATTAACTCAAAATGGCTGAAGGACCTGAATGTGAGACAGGAAACCAT